>NW_027018055.1:0-99714 GCF_032854445.1 Liolophura sinensis | reverse complement strand
CTGTTGAAAAATTGCAAATATCCCTGGTTTCCGATGGAGTAAGAGCCGTTGCAAACGCACGTGTTTATGACATAAATGATCATTCAATTGTCGCTACAGCCAAAAGTATTGGTCGGAGAGCAACGCGGATTGCACCATTCGATTTCTCGTCACAAAATACGTCGGATTAGCCTCTTACCAGCAGCACTGGAACATTTTTTCCAATTTTTGCATTTTTGCCTGGTCTTTTTGTTAATTGAAGCCGAATACACTGTACTCTGTACAATCGCGACTGGTCATTACTATATTCAACTTTTGACTATAAGTTATGTGCCCTTCGGTAGCCCAGAAGACCTGAAATCTTTGGGCTAAGCGCATTTAACTCACCCAGCAATTGTGTTACTTCTAAGTGCAAGACAATCTCAATGTCTTTATTTACGTGTAGAAAAACCACACCATTTGTACATAAAAATCACAAGGTACCTGATACAGTCTGCTGTAAAAAGTACAACTGACAACAGACCCACATGAATAAGGTGCTAAAACATGCGGAATATAGCCAGGCATCGGCAGCTGTTGAAAAATTGCAAATTTCCCTGGTTTCCATGGAGTAAGAGCCATTGCTGGGCACGTGATTATGACATCAATGATCATTCAATTGCGGCTACAGCCAAAAGTATTGGTCGGAGAGCAACGCGGATTCCACCATTCGATTTCTCGTCACAAAATACGTCGGATTAGCCTCTTACCAGCAGCACTGGAACAGTTTGTCCACTTTTGCATTTTTGCCTGGTCTTTTTGTAATTGAAATCGGCTACACTGTACTCTGTACAATCGCGACTGGTCATTACTATATTCAACTTTTGAGTATATGTTATGTGCCCTTCGGTAGCCCAGAAGACGACAAATCTTTGGCTAAGCGCATTTAACTCACCCAGCAATTGCCTTACTTCTAAGTGCAAGACAATCTCAATGTCTTTATCTACGTGTAGAAAAACCAGACCATTTGTACATAAAAAACACAAGGTACTTGATACAGTCTGCTGTAAAAAAGTACAACTAAACACTGACCCACATTTATAAGGTGCCAAAAGATGCGGAATTTAGCCAGGCATCGGCAGCTGTTAAAAAAATGCAAATATCCCTGGTTTCCATGGAGTAAGAGCCGTTGCGGGGCACGTGATTATGACATCAATGATCATTGAATTTTCGCTACAGCCAAAAGTATTGGTCGGAGAGCAACGCGGATTGCACCATTCGATTTGTCGTCACAAAAATACGTCGGATTAGCCTCTTACCAGCAGCACTGGAACAGTTTTTCCACTTTTGCATTTTTACCTGGTCTTATTGTTAATTGAAATCGGCTACACTGTACTCTGTACAATCGCGACTGATCATTACTATATTCAACTTTTGACTATAAGTTATGTGCCCTTGGTAGCCCAGAAGACCTGAAATCTTTGGGCTAAGCGCATTTAACTCACCCAGCAATTGTGTTACTTCTAAGTGCAAGACAATCTCAATGTCTTATTTACGTGTAGAAAAACCACACCTTTTGTACATAAAAATCACAAGGTACTTGATACAGTCTGCTGTAAAAAGTACAACTAAACACTGACCCACATTTATAAGGTGCCAAAAGATGCGGAATTGGGCCAGGCATCGGCAGCTGTTAAAAAATTGCAAATATCCCTGGTTTCCATGGAGTAAGAGCCGTTTCTACGCACATGATTATGACATAAATGATCATTCAATTGTCGCTACAGCCAAAAGTATTGGTCGGAGAGCAACGCGGATTGCACCATTCGATTTGTCGTCACAAAATACGTCGGATTAGCCTCTTACCAGCAGCACTGGAACAGTTTTTCCACTTTTGCATTTTTACCTGGTCTTTTTGTTAATTGAAATCGGCTACACTGTACTCTGTACAATCGCGACTGATCATTACTATATTCAACTTTTGACTATAAGTTATGTGCCCTTTGGTAGCCCAGAAGACGACAAATCTTTGGGCCAAGCCCATTTAACTCACCCAGCAATTGCCTTACTTCTAAGTGCAAGACAATCTCAATGTCTTTATCAACGTGTAGAAAAACCACACCATTTGTACGTGAAAAACACAAGGTACTTGATACAGTCTGCTGTAAAAAGTACAACTGAAACACTGACCCACTTCAGTAAGGTGCAAAAGATGCGTATTTGAGCCAGGCATCGGCAGCTGTTGAAAAATTGCAAATTTCCCTGGTTTCCATGGAGTAAGAGCCGTTGCTACGCACGTGATTATGACATAAATGATCATTTAATTGTCGCTACAGCCAAAAGTATTGGTCGGAGAGCAACGCGGATTGCACTATTCGATTTCTCGTCACAAAATACGTCGGATTAGCCTCCTACTAGTAGCACTGGAACAGTTTTTCCACTTTTGCATTTTTGCCTGGTGTTTTTGTTAATTAAAACCGGCTACACTGTACTCTGTACAATCGCGACTGGTCATTACTATATTCAACTTTTGACTATAAGTTATGTGCCCTTCGGTAGCCCAGAAGACCTGAAATCTTTGGGCTCAGCCCATTTAACTCACCCAGCAATTGTCTTATTTCTAAGTCCAAGACAATCTCAATGTCTTTATCTACGTGTAGAAAACCAGACCTTTTGTACATAAAAAACACAAGGTACTTGATACAGTCTGCTGTAAAAAGTACAACTAAAAACTGACCCACATTTATAAGGTGCCAAAAGATGCGGAATTGGCCAGCATCGGCAGCTGTTGAAAAATTGCAAATATCCCTGGTTTCCATGGAGTAAGAGCCGTTGCGGGGCACGTGATTATGACATCAATGATCATTGAATTGTCGCTACAGCCAAAAGTATTGGTCGGAGAGCAACGCGGATTGCACCATTCGATTTCTCGTCACAAAATACGTCGGATTAGCCTCTTACCAGCAGCACTGGAACAGTTTTTCCACTTTTGCATTTTTACCTGGTCTTAATGTTAATTGAAATCGGCTACACTGTACTCTGTACAATCGCGACTGGTCATTACTATATTCAACTTTTGACTATAAGTTATGTGCCCTTCGGTAGCCCAGAAGACGTCAAATCTTTGGGCTAAGCGCATTTAACTCACCCAGCAATTGTGTTACTTCTAAGTCCAAGACAATCTCAATGTCTTTATTTACGTGTAGAAAAACCACACCTTTTGTACATAAAAATCACAAGGTACTTGATACAGTCTCCTGTAAAAAGTACAACTGACAACGGACCCACATGAATAAGGTGCCAAAAGATGCGGAATTTAGCCAGGCATCGGCAGCTGTTGAAAAATTGCAAATTTTCCTGGTTTCCATGGAGTAAGAGCCGTTGCTGGGCACGTGATTATGACATCAATGATCATTCAATTGTCACTACAGCCAAAAGTATTGGTCGGAGAGCAACGCGGTTTGCACCATTCGATTTGTCGTCACAAAATACGTCGGATTAGCCTCTTGTCAGCAGCACTGGAACAATTTTTCCAATTTTGCATTTTTGCCTGGTCTTTTTGTTAATTGAAATCGGCTACACTGTACTATGTACCATCGCGACTGGTCATTACTATATTCAACTTTTGACTATATGTTATGTGCCCTTCGGTAACCCAGAAGACGTCAAATCTTTGGGCTAAGCCCATTTAACTCACCCAGCAATTGTGTTACTTCTAAGTCGAAGACAATCTCAATGTCTTTATCTACGTGTAGAAAAACCACACCATTTGTTCATGAAAAACACAAGGTACTTGATACAGTCTGCTGTAAAAAGTACAACTGAACACTGACCCACTTCAGTAAGGTGCCAAAAGATGCGGAATTGAGCCAGGCATCGGCAGCTGTTGAAAAATTGCAAATTTCCCTGGTTTCCATGGAGTAAGAGCCGTTGCTACGCACGTGATCATGACATAAATGATCACTCAATTGTCGCTACAGCCAAAAGTATTGGTCGGAGAGCAACGGGGATTGCAGCATTCAAATTCTCGTCACGAAATACGTCGGATTAGCCTCTTACTAGTTGCACTGGAACAGTTTTTCCACTTTTGCATTTTTGCCTGGTCTTTTTGTTAATTGAAGCCGGCTACACTGTACTCTGTACAATCGCGACTGGTCATTACTATATTCAACTTTTGACTATAAGTTATGTGCCCTTCGGTAGCCCAGAAGACCTGAAATCTTTGGGCTAAGCGCATTTAACTCACCCAGCAATTGTGTTACTTCTAAGTGCAAGACAATCTCAATGTCTTTATTTACGTGTAGAAAAACCACACCTTTTGTACATAAAAATCACAAGGTACTTGATACAGTCTGCTGTAAAAAGTACAACTGACAACAGAACCACATGAATAAGGTGCCAAAAGATGCGGAATTTAGCCAGGCATCTGCAGCTGTTGAAAAATTGCAAATTTTCCTGGTTTCCATGGAGTAAGAGCCGTTGCTACGCACGTGATTATGACATAAATGATGATTGAATTGTCACTACAGCCAAAAGTATTGGTCGGAGAGCAACGCGGTTTGCACCATTCGATTTGTCGTCACAAAATACGTCGGATTAGCCTCTTGTCAGCAGCACTGGAACAATTTTTCCAATTTTGCATTTTTGCCTGGTCTTTTTTTTAATTGAAATCGGCTACACAGTACTATGTACCATCGCGACTGGTCATTACTATATTCAACTTTTGACTATATGTTATATGCCCTTCGGTAGCTTAGAAAACGTCATATCTTTGGGCTAAGCCCATTTAACTCACCCAGCAATTGCCTTACTTCTAAGTCGAAGACAATCTCAATGTCTTTATCTACGTGTAGAAAAACCACACCATTTGTAAATGAAAAACACAAGGTACTTGATACAGTCTGCTGTAAAAAGTACAACTGAACACTGACCCACTTCAGTAAGGTGCCAAAAGATGCGGAATTGAGCCAGGCATCGGCAGCTGTTGAAAAATTGCAAATTTCCCTGGTTTCCATGGAGTAAGAGCCGTTGCTACGCACGTGATTATGACATAAATGATCATTGAATTGTCGCTACAGCCAAAAGTATTGGTCGGAGAGCAACGGGGATTGTACCATTCAAATTCTCGTCACAAAATACGTCGGATTAGCCTGTTACTAGTTGCACTGGAACAGTTTTTCCACTTTTGCATTTTTGCCTGGTCTTTTGTTAATTGAAGCCGGCTACACTGTACTCTGTACAATCGCGACTGGTCATTACTATATTCAACTTTTGACTATAAGTTATGTGCCCTTCGGTAGCCCAGAAGACGTCAAATCTCTGGGATTAGCCCATTTAACTCACCCAGCAATTGCCTTACTTCTAAGTCCAAGACAATCTCAATGTCTTTATCTACGTGTAGAAAAACCACACCTTTTGTACATAAAAATCACAAGGTACTTGATACAGTCTGCTGTAAAAAGTACAACTGACAACAGACCCACATGAATAAGGTGCCAAAAGATGCGGAATTGGGCCAGGCATCGGCAGCTGTTAAAAAATTGCAAATATCCCTGGTTTCCATGGAGTAAGAGCCGTTGCTGGGCACGTGATTATGACATAAATGATCATTGAATTGTCGCTACAGCCAAAAGTATTGGTCGGAGAGCAACGCGGATTGCACCATTCGATTTCTCGTCACAAAATACGTCGGATTAGCCCCTTACTAGTAGCACTGGAACAGTTTTTCCACTTTTGCATTTTTGCCTGGTGTTTTTGTTAATTGAAACCGGCTACACTGTACTCTGTACAATCGCGACTGGTCATTACTATATTCAACTTTTGACTATATGTTATGTGCCCTTCGGTAGCCCAGAAGACCTGAAATCTTTGGGCTAAGCCCATTTAACTCACCCAACAATTGTCTTATTTCTAAGTCCAAGACAATCTCAATGTCTTTATCTACGTGTAGAAAAACCACACCATTTGTACGTGAAAAACACAAGGTACTTGATACAGTCTGCTGTAAAAAGTACAACTGAACACTGACCCACTTCAGTAAGGTGCCAAAAGATGCGGAATTGAGCCAGGCATCGGCAGCTGTTGAAAAATTGCAAATTTCCCTGGTTTCCATGGAGTAAGAGCCGTTGCTACGCACGTGATTATGACATAAATGATCATTGAATTGTCGCTACAGCCAAAAGTATTGGTCGGAGAGCAACGCGGTTTGCACCATTCGATTTTTCGTCACAAAATACGTCGGATTAGCCTCTTACCAGCAACACGGGAACAGTTTTTCCACTTTTGCATTTTTGCCTGGTCTTTTTGTTAATTGAAATCGACTACACTGTACTCTGTACAATCGCGACTGGTCATTACTATATTCAACTTTTGACTATAAATTATGTGCTCTTCGGTAGCCCAGAAGACCTGAAATCTTTGGGCTAAGCGCATTTAACTCACCCAGCAATTGTCTTACTTCTAAGTCCAAGACAACCTCAATGTCTTTATCAACGTGTAGAAAAACCACACCATTTGTACGTGAAAAACACAAGGTACTTGATACAGTCTGCTGTAAAAAGTACAACTGACAACAGACCCACATGAATAATGTGCCAAAAGATGCGGAATTGGGCCAGGCATCGGCGGCTGTTAAAAAATTGCAAATATCCCTGGTTTCCATGGAGTAAGAGCCGTTGCAACGCACGTGTTTATGACATAAATGATCATTTAATTGTCGCTACAGCCAAAAGTATTGGTCGGAGAGCAACGCGGATTGCACCATTCGATTTCTCGTCACAAAATACGTCGGATTAGCCTCTTACCAGCAGCACTGGAACATTTTTTCCACTTTTGCATTTTTGCCTGGTCTTTTTGTTAATTGAAGCCGGCTACACTGTACTCTGTACAATCGCGACTGGTCATTACTATATTCAACTTTTGACTATAAGTTATGTGCCCTTCGGTAGCCCAGAAGACGACAAATCTTTGGGCCAAGCCCATTTAACTCACCCAGCAATTGCCTTACTTCTAAGTGCAAGACAATCTCAATGTCTTTATCTACGTGTAGAAAAACCAGACCATTTGTACATAAAAAACACAAGGTACTTGATACAGTCTGCTGTAAAAAGTACAACTAAACACTGACCCACATTTATAAGGTGCCAAAAGATGCGGAATTGGGCCAGGCATCGGCAGCTGTTGAAAAATTGCAAATATCCCTAGTTTCCATGGAGTAAGAGCCGTTGCGGGGCACGTGATTATGACATCAATGATCATTGAATTGTCGCTACAGCCAAAAGTATTGGTCGGAGAGCAACGCGGATTGCACCATTCGATTTCTCGTCACAAAATACGTCGGATTAGCCTCTTACCAGCAGCACTGGAACAGTTTTTCCACTTTTGCATTTTTACCTGGTCTTATTGTTAATTGAAATCGGCTACACTGTACTCTGTACAATCGCGACTGATCATTACTATATTCAACTTTTGACTATAAGTTATGTGCCCTTTGGTAGCCCAGAAGACCTGAAATCTTTGGGCTAAGCGCATTTAACTCACCCAGCAATTGTGTTACTTCTAAGTGCAAGACAATCTCAATGTCTTTATTTACGTGTAGAAAAACCACACCTTTTGTACATAAAAATCACAAGGTACTTGATACAGTCTGCTGTAAAAAGTACAACTGACAACGGACCCACATGAATAAGGTGCCAAAAGATGCGGAATTTAGCCAGGCATCGGCAGCTGTTGAAAAATTGCAAATTTTCCTGGTTTCCATGGAGTAAGAGCCGTTGCTGGGCACGTGATTATGACATCAATGATCATTCAATTGTCACTACAGCCAAAAGTATTGGTCGGAGAGCAACGCTGTTTGCACCATTCGATTTGTCGTCACAAAATACGTCGGATTAGCCTCTTGTCAGCAGCACTGGAACAATTTTGCCAATTTTGCATTTTTGCCTGGTCTTTTTGTTAATTGAAATCGGCTACACTGTACTATGTACCATCGCGACTGGGCATTACTATATTCAACTTTTGACTATATGTTATGTGCCCTTCTTTAACCCAGAAGACGTCAAATCTTTGGGCTAAGCCCATTTAACTCACCCAGCAATTGCCTTACTTCTAAGTCGAAGACAATCTCAATGTCTTTATCTACGTGTAGAAAAACCACACCATTTGTTCATGAAAAACACAAGTTACTTGATACAGTCTGCTGTAAAAAGTACAACTGAACACTGACCCACTTTAGTAAGGTGCCAAAAGATGCGGAATTGAGCCAGGCATCGGCAGCTGTTGAAAAATTGCAAATTTCCCTGGTTTCCATGGAGTAAGAGCCGTTGCTACGCACGTGATTATGACATAAATGATCATTCAATTGTCGCTACAGCCAAAAGTATTGGTCGGAGAGCAACGGGGATTGCACCATTCAAATTCTCGTCACAAAATACGTCGGATTAGCCTCTTACTAGTAGCACTGGAACAGTTTTTCCACTTTTGCATTTTTGCCTGGTCTTTTTGTTAATTGAAGCCGGCTACACTGTACTCTGTACAATCGCGACTGGTCATTACTATATTCAACTTTTGACTATAAGTTATGTGCCCTTCGGTAGCCCAGAAGACGACAAATCTTTGGGCTAAGCCCATTTAACTCACCCAGGAATTGTCTTATTTCTAAGTCCAAGACAATCTCATTGTCTTTATCTACGTGTAGAAAAACCAGACCATTTGTACATAAAAAACACAAGGTACTTGATACAGTCTGCTGTAAAAAGTACAACTGACAACAGACCCACATGAATAAGGTGCCAAAAGATGCGGAATTGGGCCAGGCATCGGCAGCTGTTAAAAAATTGCAAATATCCCTGGTTTCCATGGAGTAAGAGCCGTTGCTGGGCACGTGATTATGACATAAATGATCATTGAATTGTCGCTACAGCCAAAAGTATTGGTCGGAGAGCAACGCGGATTGCACCATTCGATTTCTCGTCACAAAATACGTCGGATTAGCCCCTTACTAGTAGCACTGGAACAGTTTTTCCACTTTTGCATTTTTGCCTGGTCTTTTTGTTAATTGAAACCGGCTACACTGTACTCTGTACAATCGCGACTGGTCATTACTATATTCAACTTTTGACTATATGTTATGTGCCCTTCGGTAGCCCAGAAGACCTGAAATCTTTGGCCCAAGCCCATTTAACTCACCCAACAATTGTCTTATTTCTAAGTCCAAGACAATCTCAATGTCTTTATCTACGTGTAGAAAAACCACACCTTTTGTACGTGAAAAACACAAGGTACTTGATACAGTCTGCTTTAAAAGTACAACTGAACACTGACCCACTTCAGTAAGGTGCCAAAAGATGCGGAATTGAGCCAGGCATCGGCAGCTGTTGAAAAATTGCAAATTTCCCTGGTTTCCATGGAGTAAGAGCCGTTGCTACGCACGTGATTATGACATAAATGATGATTGAATTGTCGCTACAGCCAAAAGTATTGGTCGGAGAGCAACGCGGTTTGCACCATTCGATTTTTCGTCACAAAATACGTCGGATTAGCCTCTTACCAGCAACACGGGAACAGTTTTTCCACTTTTGCATTTTTGCCTGGTCTTTTTGTTAATTGAAATCGACTACACTGTACTCTGTACAATCGCGACTGGTCATTACTATATTCAACTTTTGACTATAAATTATGTGCTCTTCGGTAGCCCAGAAGACCTGAAATCTTTGGGCTAAGCGCATTTAACTCACCCAGCAATTGTCTTACTTCTAAGTCCAAGACAACCTCAATGTCTTTATCTACGTGTAGAAAAACCACACCATTTGTACGTGAAAAACACAAGGTACTTGATACAGTCTGCTGTAAAAAGTACAACTGACAACAGACCCACATGAATAAGGTGCCAAAAGATGCGGAATTGGGCCAGGCATCGGCGGCTGTTAAAAAATTGCAAATATCCCTGGTTTCCATGGAGTAAGAGCCGTTGCAACGCACGTGTTTATGACATAAATGATCATTCAATTGTCGCTACAGCCAAAAGTATTGGTCGGAGAGCAACGCGGATTGCACCATTCGATTTCTCGTCACAAAATACGTCGGATTAGCCTCTTACCAGCAGCACTGGAACATTTTTTCCACTTTTGCATTTTTGCCTGGTCATTTTGTTAATTGAAGCCGGCTACACTGTACTCTGTACAATCGCGACTGGTCATTACTATATTCAACTTTTGACTATAAGTTATGTGCCCTTCGGTAGCCCAGAAGACGACAAATCTTTGGGCCAAGCCCATTTAACTCACCCAGCAATTGCCTTACTTCTAAGTGCAAGACAATCTCAATGTCTTTATCTACGTGTAGAAAAACCAGACCATTTGTACATAAAAAACACAAGGTACTTGATACAGTCTGCTGTAAAAAGTACAACTAAACACTGACCCACATTTATAAGGTGCCAAAAGATGCGGAATTGGGCCAGGCATCGGCAGCTGTTGAAAAATTGCAAATATCCCTAGTTTCCATGGAGTAAGAGCCGTTGCGGGGCACGTGATTATGACATCAATGATCATTGAATTGTCGCTACAGCCAAAAGTATTGGTCGGAGAGCAACGCGGATTGCACCATTCGATTTCTCGTCACAAAATACGTCGGATTAGCCTCTTACCAGCAGCACTGGAACAGTTTTTCCACTTTTGCATTTTTACCTGGTCTTATTGTTAATTGAAATCGGCTACACTGTACTCTGTACAATCGCGACTGATCATTACTATATTCAACTTTTGACTATAAGTTATGTGCCCTTTGGTAGCCCAGAAGACCTGAAATCTTTGGGCTAAGCGCATTTAACTCACCCAGCAATTGTGTTACTTCTAAGTGCAAGACAATCTCAATGTCTTTATTTACGTGTAGAAAATCCACACCTTTTGTACATAAAAATCACAAGGTACTTGATACAGTCTGCTGTAAAAAGTACAACTGACAACGGACCCACATGAATAAGGTGCCAAAAGATGCGGAATTTAGCCAGGCATCGGCAGCTGTTGAAAAATTGCAAATTTTCCTGGTTTCCATGGAGTAAGAGCCGTTGCTGGGCACGTGATTATGACATCAATGATCATTCAATTGTCACTACAGCCAAAAGTATTGGTCGGAGAGCAACGCGGTTTGCACCATTCGATTTGTCGTCACAAAATACGTCGGATTAGCCTCTTGTCAGCAGCACTGGAACAATTTTTCCAATTTTGCATTTTTGCCTGGTCTTTTTGTTAATTGAAATCGGCTACACTGTACTATGTACCATCGCGACTGGGCATTACTATATTCAACTTTTGACTATATGTTATGTGCCCTTCTTTAACCCAGAAGACGTCAAATCTTTGGGCTAAGCCCATTTAACTCACCCAGCAATTGCCTTACTTCTAAGTCGAAGACAATCTCAATGTCTTTATCTACGTGTAGAAAAACCACACCATTTGTTCATGAAAAACACAAGTTACTTGATACAGTCTGCTGTAAAAAGTACAACTGAACACTGACCCACTTTAGTAAGGTGCCAAAAGATGCGGAATTGAGCCAGGCATCGGCAGCTGTTGAAAAATTGCAAATTTCCCTGGTTTCCATGGAGTAAGAGCCGTTGCTACGCACGTGATTATGACATAAATGATCATTCAATTGTCGCTACAGCCAAAAGTATTGGTCGGAGAGCAACGGGGATTGCACCATTCAAATTCTCGTCACAAAATACGTCGGATTAGCCTCTTACTAGTAGCACTGGAACAGTTTTTCCACTTTTGCATTTTTGCCTGGTCTTTTTGTTAATTGAAGCCGGCTACACTGTACTCTGTACAATCGCGACTGGTCATTACTATATTCAACTTTTGACTATAAGTTATGTGCCCTTCGGTAGCCCAGAAGACGACAAATCTTTGGGCTAAGCCCATTTAACTCACCCAGGAATTGTCTTATTTCTAAGTCCAAGACAATCTCATTGTCTTTATCTACGTGTAGAAAAACCAGACCATTTGTACATAAAAAACACAAGGTACTTGATACAGTCTGCTGTAAAAAGTACAACTGACAACAGACCCACATGAATAAGGTGCCAAAAGATGCGGAATTGGGCCAGGCATCGGCAGCTGTTAAAAAATTGCAAATATCCCTGGTTTCCATGGAGTAAGAGCCGTTGCTGGGCACGTGATTATGACATAAATGATCATTGAATTGTCGCTACAGCCAAAAGTATTGGTCGGAGAGCAACGCGGATTGCACCATTCGATTTCTCGTCACAAAATACGTCGGATTAGCCCCTTACTAGTAGCACTGGAACAGTTTTTCCACTTTTGCATTTTTGCCTGGTCTTTTTGTTAATTGAAACCGGCTACACTGTACTCTGTACAATCGCGACTGGTCATTACTATATTCAACTTTTGACTATATGTTATGTGCCCTTCGGTAGCCCAGAAGACCTGAAATCTTTGGCCCAAGCCCATTTAACTCACCCAACAATTGTCTTATTTCTAAGTCCAAGACAATCTCAATGTCTTTATCTACGTGTAGAAAAACCACACCTTTTGTACGTGAAAAACACAAGGTACTTGATACAGTCTGCTGTAAAAAGTACAACTGAACACTGACCCACTTCAGTAAGGTGCCAAAAGATGCGGAATTGAGCCAGGCATCGGCAGCTGTTGAAAAATTGCAAATTTCCCTGGTTTCCATGGAGTAAGAGCCGTTGCTACGCACGTGATTATGACATAAATGATGATTGAATTGTCGCTACAGCCAAAAGTATTGGTCGGAGAGCAACGCGGTTTGCACCATTCGATTTTTCGTCACAAAATACGTCGGATTAGCCTCTTACCAGCAACACGGGAACAGTTTTTTCCACTTTTGCATTTTTGCCTGGTCTTTTTGTTAATTGAAATCGACTACACTGTACTCTGTACAATCGCGACTGGTCATTACTATATTCAACTTTTGACTATAAATTATGTGCTCTTCGGTAGCCCAGAAGACCTGAAATCTTTGGGCTAAGCGCATTTAACTCACCCAGCAATTGTCTTACTTCTAAGTCCAAGACAACCTCAATGTCTTTATCTACGTGTAGAAAAACCACACCATTTGTACGTGAAAAACACAAGGTACTTGATACAGTCTGCTGTAAAAAGTACAACTGACAACAGACCCACATGAATAAGGTGCCAAAAGATGCGGAATTGGGCCAGGCATCGGCGGCTGTTAAAAAATTGCAAATATCCCTGGTTTCCATGGAGTAAGAGCCGTTGCAACGCACGTGTTTATGACATAAATGATCATTCAATTGTCGCTACAGCCAAAAGTATTGGTCGGAGAGCAACGCGGATTGCACCATTCGATTTCTCGTCACAAAATACGTCGGATTAGCCTCTTACCAGCAGCACTGGAACATTTTTTCCACTTTTGCATTTTTGCCTGGTCATTTTGTTAATTGAAGCCGGCTACACTGTACTCTGTACAATCGCGACTGGTCATTACTATATTCAACTTTTGACTATAAGTTATGTGCCCTTCGGTAGCCCAGAAGACCTGAAATCTTTGGGCTAAGCGCATTTAACTCACCCAGCAATTGTGTTACTTCTAAGTGCAAGACAATCTCAATGTCTTTATTTACGTGTAGAAAAACCAGACCTTTTGTACATAAAAATTACAAGGTACCTGATACAGTCTGCTGTAAAAAGTACAACTGACAACAGACCCACATGAATAAGGTGCCAAAACATGCGGAATATAGCCAGGCATCGGCAGCTGTTGAAAAATTGCAAATTTCCCTGGTTTCCATGGAGTAAGAGCCGTTGCTGGGCTCGTGATTATGACATCAATGATCATTCAATTGTGGCTACAGCCAAAAGTATTGGTCGGAGAGCAACGCGGATTGCACCATTCGATTTCTCGTCACAAAATACGTCGGATTAGCCTCTTACCAGCAGCACTGGAACAGTTTGTCCACTTTTGCATTTTTGCCTGGTCTTTTTGTTAATTGAAATCGGCTACACTGTACTCTGTACAATCGCGACTGGTCATTACTATATTCAACTTTTGACTATAAGTTATGTGCCCTTCGGTAGCCCAGAAGACGACAAATCTTTGGGCCAAGCCCATTTAACTCACCCAGCAATTGCCTTACTTCTAAGTGCAAGACAATCTCAATGTCTTTATCTACGTGTAGAAAAACCAGACCATTTGTACATAAAAAACACAAGGTACTTGATACAGTCTGCTGTAAAAAGTACAACTGAACACTGACCCACATTTATAAGGTGCCAAAAGATGCGGAATTGGGCCAGGCATCGGCAGCTGTTAAAAAATTGCAAATATCCCTAGTTTCCATGGAGTAAGAGCCGTTGCGGGGCACGTGATTATGACATCAATGATCATTGAATTGTCGCTACAGCCAAAAGTATTGGTCGGAGAGCAACGCGGATTGCACCATTCGATTTCTCGTCACAAAATACGTCGGATTAGCCTCTTACCAGCAGCACTGGAACAGTTTTTCCACTTTTGCATTTTTACCTGGTCTTATTGTTAATTGAAATCGGCTACACTGTACTCTGTACAATCGCGACTGATCATTACTATATTCAACTTTTGACTATAAGTTATGTGCCCTTTGGTAGCCCAGAAGACCTGAAATCTTTGGGCTAAGCGCATTTAACTCACCCAGCAATTGTGTTACTTCTAAGTGCAAGACAATCTCAATGTCTTTATTTACGTGTAGAAAAACCACACCTTTTGTACATAAAAATCACAAGGTACTTGATACAGTCTGCTGTAAAAAGTACAACTGACAACGGACCCACATGAATAAGGTGCCAAAAGATGCGGAATTTAGCCAGGCATCGGCAGCTGTTGAAAAATTGCAATTTTTCCTGGTTTCCATGGAGTAAGAGCCGTTGCTGGGCACGTGATTATGACATCAATGATCATTCAATTGTCACTACAGCCAAAAGTATTGGTCGGAGAGCAACGCGGATTGCACCATTCGATTTGTCGTCACAAAATACGTCGGATTAGCCTCTTGTCAGCAGCACTGGAACAATTTTTCCAATTTTGCATTTTTGCCTGGTCTTTTTGTTAATTGAAATCGGCTACACTGTACTATGTACCATCGCGACTGGTCATTACTATATTCAACTTTTGACTATATGTTATGTGCCCTTCTTTAACCCAGAAGACGTCAAATCTTTGGGCTAAGCCCATTTAACTCACCCAGCAATTGCCTTACTTCTAAGTCGAAGACAATCTCAATGTCTTTATCTACGTGTAGAAAAACCACACCATTTGTTCATGAAAAACACAAGTTACTTGATACAGTCTGCTGTAAAAAGTACAACTGAACACTGACCCACTTCAGTAAGGTGCCAAAAGATGCGGAATTGAGCCAGGCATCGGCAGCTGTTGAAAAATTGCAAATTTCCCTGGTTTCCATGGAGTAAGAGCCGTTGCTACGCACGTGATTATGACATAAATGATCATTCAATTGTCGCTACAGCCAAAAGTATTGGTCGGAGAGCAACGGGGATTGCACCATTTAAATTCTCGTCACAAAATACGTCGGATTAGCCTCTTACTAGTAGCACTGGAACAGTTTTTCCACTTTTGCATTTTTGCCTGGTCTTTTTGTTAATTGAAGCCGGCTACACTGTACTCTGTACAATCGCGACTGGTCATTACTATATTCAACTTTTGACTATAAGTTATGTGCCCTTCGGTAGCCCAGAAGACGACAAATCTTTGGGCTAAGCGCATTTAACTCACCCAGGAATTGTCTTATTTCTAAGTCCAAGACAATCTCATTGTCTTTATTTACGTGTAGAAAAACCAGACCATTTGTACATAAAAAACACAAGGTACTTGATACAGTCTGCTGTAAAAAGTACAACTAAACACTGACCCACATTTATAAGGTGCCAAAAGATGCGGAATTTAGCCAGGCATCGGCAGCTGTTAAAAAATTGCAAATTTCCCTGGTTTCCATGGAGTAAGAGCCGTTGCTGGGCACGTGATTATGATATAAATGATCATTCAATTGTCACTACAGCCAAAAGTATTGGTCGGAGAGCAACGCGGTTTGCACCATTCGAATTGTCGTCACAAAATACGTCAGATTAGCCTCTTGTCAGCAGCACTGGAACAATTTTTCCAATTTTGCATTTTTGCCTGGTCTTTTTGTTAATTGAAATCGGCTACACAGTACTATGTACCATCGCGACTGGTCATTACTATATTCAACTTTTGACTATATGTTATGTGCCCTTCTTTAACCCAGAAGACGTCAAATCTTTGGGCTAAGCCCATTTAACTCACCCAGCAATTGCCTTACTTCTAAGTCGAAAACAATCTCAATGTCTTTATCTACGTAAAGAAAAACCACACCATTTGTACGTGAAAAACACAAGGTACTTGATACAGTCTGCTGTAAAAAGTACAACTGAACACTGACCCACATTTATCAGATGCCAAAAGATGCGGAATTGAGCCAGGCATCGGCAGCTGTTGAAAAATTGCAAATTTCCCTGGTTTCCATGGAGTAAGAGCCGTTGCTACGCACATCATAATGACATAAATGATCATTCAATTGTCGCTACAGCCAAAAGTATTGGTCGGAGAGCAACGCGGATTGCACCATTCGATTTCTCGTCACAAAATACGTCGGATTAGCCTCTTACTAGTAGCACTGGAACAGTTTTTCCACTTTTGCATTTTTGCCTGGTGTTTTTGTTTATTGAAACCGGCTACACTGTACTCTGTACCATCGCGACTGGTCATTACTATATTCAACTTTTGACTATAAGTTATGTGCCCTTCGGTAGCCCAGAAGACGACAAATCTTTGGGCCATGCCCATTTAACTCACCCAGCAATTGCCTTACTTCTAAGTGCAAGACAATCTCAATGTCTTTATCTACGTGTTGAAAAACCACACCATTTGTTCATGAAAAACACAAGGTACTTGATACAGTCTGCTGTAAAAAGTACAACTGAACACTGACCCACTTCAGTAAGGTGCCAAAAGATGCGGAATTGAGCCAGGCATCGGCAGCTGTTGAAAAATTGCAAATTTCCCTGGTTTCCATGGAGTAAGAGACGTTGCTGGGCACGTGATTATGACATCAATGATCATTCAATTGTCACTACAGCCAAAAGTATTGGTCGGAGAGCAACGCAGTTTGCACCATTCGATTTCTCGTCACAAAATACGTCGGATTAGCCTCTTACCAGCTGCACTGGAACAGTTTTTCCACTTTTGCATTTTTACCTGGTCTTTTTGTTAATTGAAATCGGCTACACTGTACTCTGTACAATCGCGACTGGTCATTACTATATTCAACTTTTGACTATAAGTTATGTGCCCTTTGGTAGCCCAGAAGACGACAAATCTTTGGGCCAAGCCCATTTAACTCACCCAGCAATTGCCTTACTTCTAAGTGCAAGACAATCTCAATGTCTTTATCTACGTGTAGAAAAACCACACCATTTGTAAATGAAAAACACAAGGTACTTGAAACAGTCTGCTGTAAAAAGTACAACTGAACACTGACCCAGTTTAGTAAGGTGCCAAAAGATGCGGAATTGAGCCAGGCATCGGCAGCTGTTGAAAAATTGCAAATTTCCCTGGTTTCCATGGAGTAAGAGCCGTTGCTGGGCACGTGATTATGACATCAATGATTATTGAATTGTCACTACAGCCAAAAGTATTGGTCGGAGAGCAACGCGGTTTGCACCATTCGATTTCTCGTCACAAAATACGTCGGATTAGCCTCTTACCAGCTGCACTGGAACAGTTTGTCCACTTTTGCATTTTTACCTGGTCTTTTTGTTAATTGAAATCGGCTACACTGTACTCTGTACAATCGCGACTGGTCATTACTATATTCAACTTTTGACTATAAGTTATGTGCCCTTCGGTAGCCCAGAAGACCTGAAATCTTTGGGCTAAGCCCATTTAACTCACCCAGCAATTGTGTTACTTCTAAGTGCAAGACAATCTCAATGTCTTTATTTACGTGTAGAAAAACCACACCTTTTGTACATAAAAATCACAAGGTACTTGATACAGTCTGCTGTAAAAAGTACAACGGAACACTGACCCACATGAATAATGTGCCAAAAGATGCGGAATTGGGCCAGGCATCGGCAGCTGTTAAAAAATTGCAAATATCCCTGGTTTCCATGGAGTAAGAGCCGTTGCTGGGCACGTGATTATGACCTCAATGATCATTCAATTGCCTCTACACCCAAAAGTATTGGTCAGAGAGCAACGCGGTTTGCACCATTCGATTTCTCGTCACAAAATACGTCGGATTAGACTCTTACTAGTAGCACTGGAACAGTTTTTCCACTTTTGCATTTTTGCCTGGTCATTTTGTTAATTAAAACCGGCTACACTGTACTCTGTACAATCGCGACTGGTCATTACTATATTTAACTATTGACTATAAGTTATGTGCAATTCGGTAGCCCAGAAGACCTGAAATCTTTGGGCCAAGCCCATTTAACTCACCCAGCAATTGTCTTATTTCTAAGTCCAAGACAATCTCAATGTCTTTATCTACGTGTAGAAAAACCACACCATTTGTACGTGAAAAACACAAGGTACTTGATACAGTCTGCTGTAAAAAGTACAACTGAACACTGACCCACTTCAGTAAGGTGCCAAAAGATGCGAAATTTAGCCAGGCATCGGCAGCTGTTGAAAAATTGCAAATTTCCCTGGTTTCCATGAAGTAAGAGACGTTGCTGGGCACGTGATTATGACATCAATGATCATTCAATTGTCACTACAGCCAAAAGTATTGGTCGGAGAGCAACGCGGTTTGCACCATTCGATTTCTCGTCACAAAATACGTCGGATTAGCCTCTTACCAGCAGCACTGGAACAGTTTTTCCACTTTTGCATTTTTACCTGGTCTTTTAGTTAATTGAAATCGGCTACACTGTACTCTGTACAATCGCGACTGGTCATTACTATATTCAACTTTTGACTATAAGTTATGTGCCCTTCGGTAGCCCAGAAGACGTCAAATCTTTGAACTAAGCCCATTTAACTCACCCAGCAATTGTCTTACTTCTAAGTCCAAGACAATCTCAATGTCTTTATCTACGTGTAGAAAAACCAGACCATTTGTACGAAAAAAACACAAGGTACTTGATACAGTCTGCTGTAAAAAGTTCAACTGACCACAGACCCACATGAATAAGGTGCCAAAAGATGCGGAATTGGGCCAGGCATCGGCAGCTGTTAAAAAATTGCAAATATCCCTGGTTTCCATGGAGTAAGAGCCGTTGCTGGGCACGTGATTATGACATCAATGATCATTCAAATGTCATTACAGCCAAAAGTATTGGTCGGAGAGCAACGCGGTTTGCACCATTCGATTTCTCGCCACAAAATACGTCGGATTAGCCTCTTACCAGCAGCACTGGAACAGTTTTTCCACTTTTGCATTTTTGCCTGGTCTTTTTTGTTTATTGAAATCGGCTACACTGTACTCTGTACAATCGCGACTGGTCATTAGTATATTCAACTTTTGACTATAAGTTATATGCCCTTCGGTAGCCCAGAAGACGTCAAATCTTTGGGCCAAGCCCATTTAACTCACCCAGCAATTGCCTTACTTCTAAGTGCAAGACAATCTCAATGTCTTTATCTGCGTGCAGAAAAACCACACCATTTGTACGTGAAAAACACAAGGTACTTGATACAGTCTGCTGTAAAAAGTACAACTGAACACTGACACACTTCAGTAAGGTGCCAAAAGATGCGGAATTGAGCCAGGCATCGGCAGCTGTTGAAAAATTGCAAATTTCCCTGGTTTCCATGGAGTAAGAGCCGTTGCTGGGCACGTGATTATGACATCAATGATCATTAAATTGTCACTACAGCCAAAAGTATTGGTCGGAGAGCAACACGGTTTGTACCCTTGGATTTCTCGTCACAAAATACGTCGGATTAGCCTCTTGTCAGCAGCACTGGAACAGTTTTTCCACTTTTGCATTTTTACCTGGTCTTTTTGTTAATTGAAATCGGCTACACTGTACTCTGTACAATCGCGACTGGTCATTACTATATTCAACTTTTGACTATAAGTTATGTGCCCTTCGGTAGCCCAGAAGACGTCAAATCTTTGGGCCAAGCCCATTTAACTCACCCAGCAATTGTCTTACTTCTAAGTGCAAGACAATCTCAATGTCTTTATCTACGTGTAGAAAAACCACACCTTTTCTACATAAAAATCACAAGGTACTTGATACAGTCTGCTGTAAAAAGTACAACTGAACACTGACCCACATTTATAAGGTGCCAAAAGATGCGAAATTGGGCCAGGCATCGGCAGCTGTTGAAAAATTGCAAATATCCCTGGTTTCCATGGAGTAAGAGCCGTTGCTGGGCACGTGATTATGACATCAATGATCATTCAAATGTCCCTACAGCGAAAAGTATTGGTCGGAGAGCAACGCGGTTTGCACCATTCGATTTCTCGTCACAAAATACGTCGGATTAGCCTCTTACCAGCTGCACTGGAACAGTTTTTCCACTTTTGCATTTTTACCTGGTCTTTTTGTTTATTGAAATCGGCTACACTGTACTCTGTACAATCGCGACTGGTCATTAGTATATTCAACTTTTGACTATAAGTTATATGCCCTTCGGTAGCCCAGAAGACGTCAAATCTTTGGGCCAAGCCCATTTAACTCACCCAGCAATTGCCTTACTTCTAAGTGCAAGACAATCTCAATGTCTTTATCTGCGTGCAGAAAAACCACACCATTTGTACGTGAAAAACACAAGGTACTTGATACAGTCTGCTGTAAAAAGTACAACTGAACACTGACACACTTCAGTAAGGTGCCAAAAGATGCGGAATTGAGCCAGGCATCGGCAGCTGTTGAACAATTGCAAATTTCCCTGGTTTCCATGGAGTAAGAGCCGTTGCTGGGCACGTGATTATGACATAAATGATCATTAAATTGTCACTACAGCCAAAAGTATTGGTCGGAGAGCAACACGGTTTGTACCCTTGGATTTCTCGTCACAAAATACGTCGGATTAGCCTCTTGTCAGCAGCACTGGAACAGTTTTTTCCACTTTTGCATTTTTACCTGGTCTTTTTGTTAATTGAAATCGGCTACACTGTACTCTGTACAATCGCGACTGGTCATTACTATATTCAACTTTTGACTATAAGTTATGTGCCCTTCGGTAGCCCAGAAGACGTCAAATCTTTGGGCCAAGCCCATTTAACTCACCCAGCAATTGTCTTACTTCTAAGTGCAAGACAATCTCAATGTCTTTATCTACGTGTAGAAAAACCACACCTTTTCTACATAAAAATCACAAGGTACTTGATACAGTCTGCTATAAAAAGTACAACTGAACACTGACCCACATTTATCAGGTGACAAAAGATGCGAAATTGGGCCAGGCATCGGCAGCTGTTGAAAAATTGCAAATATCCCTGGTTTCCATGGAGTAAGAGCCGTTGCTGGGCACGTGATTATGACATCAATGATCATTCAAATGTCCCTACAGCGAAAAGTATTGGTCGGAGAGCAACGCGGTTTGCACCATTCGATTTCTCGTCACAAAATACGTCGGAATAGTTTTTTGTCAGCAGCACTGGATCATTTTTTCCACTTTTGCATTTTTACCTGGTCTTTTTGTTAATTGAAATCGGCTACACTGTACTCTGTACAATCGCGACTGGTCATTACTATATTCAACTTTTGACTATAAGTTATGTGCCCTTCGGTAGCCCAGAAGACGTCAAATCTTTGAACTAAGCCCATTTAACTCACCCAGCAATTGTCTTACTTCTAAGTCCAAGACAATCTCAATGTCTTTATCTACGTGTAGAAAAACCAGACCATTTGTACGAAAAAAACACAAGGTACTTGATACAGTCTGCTGTAAAAAGTTCAACTGACCACAGACCCACATGAATAAGGTGCCAAAGGATGCGGAATTGGGCCAGGCATCGGCAGCTGTTGAAAAATTGCAAATATCCCTGGTTTCCATGGAGTAAGAGCCGTTGCTGGGCACGTGATTATGACATCAATGATCATTCAAATGTCCCTACAGCGAAAAGTATTGGTCGGAGAGCAACGCGGTTTGCACCATTCGATTTCTCGTCACAAAATACGTCGGATTAGCCTCTTACCAGCAGCACTGGGACAGTTTTTCCACTTTTGCATTTTTGCCTGGTCTTTTTGTTAATTGAAATCGGCTACACTGTACTCTGTACAATCGCGACTGGTCATTACTATATTCAACTTTTGACTATAAGTTATGTGCTCTTCGGTAGCCCAGAAGACCTGAAATCTTTGGGCTAAGCGCATTTAACTCACCCAGCAATTGTGTTACTTCTAAGTGCAAGACAATCTCAATGTCTTTATTTACGTGTAGAAAAACCACACCTTTTGTACATAAAAATCACAAGGTACTTGATACAGTCTGCTGTAAAAAGTACAACTGACAACGGACCCACATGAATAAGGTGCCAAAAGATGCGGAATTTAGCCAGGCATCGGCAGCTGTTGAAAAATTGCAAATTTTCCTGGTTTCCATGGAGTAAGAGCCGTTGCTGGGCACGTGATTATGACATCAATGATCATTCAATTGTCACTACAACCAAAAGTATTGGTCGGAGAGCAACGCGGATTGCACCATTCGATTTGTCGTCACAAAATACGTCGGATTAGCCTCTTGTCAGCAGCACTGGAACAATTTTTCCAATTTTGCATTTTTGCCTGGTCTTTTTGTTAATTGAAATCGGCTGCACTGTACTCTGTACAATCGCGACTGGTCATTACTATATTCAACTTTTGACTATATGTTATGTGCCCTTCTTTAACCCAGAAGACCTGAAATCTTTGGGCTAAGCCCATTTAACTCACCCAGCAATTGCCTTACTTCTAAGTGCAAGACAATCTCAATGTCTTTATCTACGTGTAGAAAAACCACACCATTTGTTCATGAAAAACACAAGTTACTTGATACAGTCTGCTGTAAAAAGTACAACTGAACACTGACCCACTTCAGTAAGGTGCCAAAAGATGCGGAATTGAGCCAGGCATCGGCAGCTGTTGAAAAATTGCAAATTTCCCTGGTTTCCATGGAGTAAGAGCCGTTGCTACGCACGTGATTATGACATAAATGATCATTCAATTGTCGCTACAGCCAAAAGTATTGGTCGGAGAGCAACGGGGATTGCACCATTTAAATTCTCGTCACAAAATACGTCGGATTAGCCTCTTACTAGTAGCACTGGAACAGTTTTTCCACTTTTGCATTTTTGCCTGGTCTTTTTGTTAATTGAAGCCGGCTACACTGTACTCTGTACAATCGCGACTGGTCATTACTATATTCAACTTTTGACTATAAGTTATGTGCCCTTCGGTAGCCCAGAAGACGACAAATCTTTGGGCTAAGCCCATTTAACTCACCTAGGAATTGTCTTATTTCTAAGTCCAAGACAATCTCATTGTCTTTATCTACGTGTAGAAAAACCACACCATTTGTACATAAAAAACACAAGGTACTTGATACAGTCTGCTGTAAAAAGTACAACTAAACACTGACCCACATTTATAAGGTGCCAAAAGATGCGGAATTTAGCCAGGCATCGGCAGCTGTTAAAAAATTGCAAATTTCCCTGGTTTCCATGGAGTAAGAGCCGTTGCTGGGCACGTGATTATGACATCAATGATCATTCAATTGTCGCTACAGCCAAAAGTATTGGTCGGAGAGCAACGCGGTTTGCACCATTCGATTTTTCGTCACAAAATACGTCGGATTAGCCTCTTACCAGCAACACGGGAACAGTTTTTCCACTTTTGCATTTTTGCCTGGTCTTTTTGTTAATTGAAATCGACTACACTGTACTCTGTACAATCGCGACTGGTCATTACTATATTCAACTTTTGACTATAAGTTATGTGCCCTTTGGTAGCCCAGAAGACCTGAAATCTTTGGGCTAAGCGCATTTAACTCACCCAGCAATTGTGTTACTTCTAAGTGCAAGACAATCTCAATGTCTTTATTTACGTGTAGAAAAACCACACCTTTTGTACATAAAAATCACAAGGTACTTGATACAGTCTGCTGTAAAAAGTACAACTGACAACGGACCCACATGAATAAGGTGCCAAAAGATGCGGAATTTAGCCAGGCATCGGCAGCTGTTGAAAAATTGCAAATTTTCCTGGTTTCCATGGAGTAAGAGCCGTTGCTGGGCACGTGATTATGACATCAATGATCATTCAATTGTCACTACAACCAAAAGTATTGGTCGGAGAGCAACGCGGATTGCACCATTCGATTTGTCGTCACAAAATACGTCGGATTAGCCTCTTGTCAGCAGCACTGGAACAATTTTTCCAATTTTGCATTTTTGCCTGGTCTTTTTGTTAATTGAAATCGGCTGCACTGTACTATGTACCATCGCGACTGGTCATTACTATATTCAACTTTTGACTATATGTTATGTGCCCTTCTTTAACCCAGAAGACGTCAAATCTTTGGGCTAAGCCCATTTAACTCACCCAGCAATTGCCTTACTTCTAAGTCGAAGACAATCTCAATGTCTTTATCTACGTGTAGAAAAACCACACCATTTGTTCATGAAAAACACAAGTTACTTGATACAGTCTGCTGTAAAAAGTACAACTGAACACTGACCCACTTCAGTAAGGTGCCAAAAGATGCGGAATTGAGCCAGGCATCGGCAGCTGTTGAAAAATTGCAAATTTCCCTGGTTTCCATGGAGTAAGAGCCGTTGCTACGCACGTGATTATGACATAAATGATCATTCAATTGTCGCTACAGCCAAAAGTATTGGTCGGAGAGCAACGGGGATTGCACCATTTAAATTCTCGTCACAAAATACGTCGGATTAGCCTCTCACTAGTAGCACTGGAACAGTTTTTTCCACTTTTGCATTTTTGCCTGGTCTTTTTGTTAATTGAAGCCGGCTACACTGTACTCTGTACAATCGCGACTGGTCATTACTATATTCAACTTTTGACTATAAGTTATGTGCCCTTCGGTAGCCCAGAAGACGACAAATCTTTGGGCTAAGCCCATTTAACTCACCCAGGAATTGTCTTATTTCTAAGTGCAAGACAATCTCATTGTCTTTATTTACGTGTAGAAAAACCAGACCATTTGTACATAAAAAACACAAGGTACTTGATACAGTCTGCTGTAAAAAGTTCAACTAAACACTGACCCACATTTATAAGGTGCCAAAAGATGCGGAATTTAGCCAGGCATCGGCAGCTGTTAAAAAATTGCAAATTTCCCTGGTTTCCATGGAGTAAGAGCCGTTGCTGGGCACGTGATTATGACATAAATGATCATTCAATTGTCACTACAGCCAAAAGTATTGGTCGGAGAGCAACGCGGTTTGCACCATTCGATTTGTCGTCACAAAATACGTCGGATTAGCCTCTTGTCAGCAGCACTGGAACAATTTTTCCAATTTTGCATTTTTGCCTGGTCTTTTTGTTAATTGAAATCGGCTACACCGTACTATGTACCATCGCGACTGGTCATTACTATATTCAACTTTTGACTATATGTTATGTGCCCTTCGGTAACCCAGAAGACGTCAAATCTTTGGGCTAAGCCCATTTAACTCACCCAGGAATTGTCTTATTTCTAAGTCCAAGACAATCTCATTGTCTTTATCTACGTGTAGAAAAACCACACCATTTGTACATAAAAAACACAAGGTACTTGATACAGTCTGCTGTAAAAAGTACAACTGACAACAGACCCACATGAATAAGGTGCCAAAAGATGCGGAATTGGGCCAGGCATCGGCAGCTGTTGAAAAATTGCAAATTTTCCTGGTTTCCATGGAGTAAGAGCCGTTGCTGGGCACGTGATTATGACATCAATGATCATTTAATTGTCACTACAGCCAAAAGTATTGGTCGGAGAGCAACGCGGATTGCACCATTCGATTTGTCGTCACAAAATACGTCGGATTAGCCTCTTGTCAGCAGCACTGGAACAATTTTTCCAATTTTGCATTTTTGCCTGGTCTTTTTGTTAATTGAAATCGGCTACACTGTACTATGTACCATCGCGACTGGTCATTACTATATTCAACTTTTGACTATATGTTATGTGCCCTTCTTTCACCCAGAAGACGTCAAATTTTTGGGCCAAGCCCATTTAACTCACCCAGCAATTGCCCTTATTTCTAAGTCCAAGACAATCTCAATGTCTTTATCTACGTGTAGAAAAACCACACCATTTGTTCATGAAAAACACAAGTTACTTGATACAGTCTGCTGTAAAAAGTACAACTGAACACTGACCCACTTCAGTAAGGTGCCAAAAGATGCGGAATTGAGCCAGGCATCGGCAGCTGTTGAAAAATTGCAAATTTCCCTGGTTTCCATGGAGTAAGAGCCGTTGCTACGCACGTGATTATGACATAAATGATCATTCAATTGTCGCTACAGCCAAAAGTATTGGTCGGAGAGCAACGGGGATTGCACCATTCGATTTCTCGTCACAAAATACGTCGGATTAGCCTCTTACTAGTAGCACTGGAACAGTTTTTCCACTTTTGCATTTTTGCCTGGTCTTTTTGTTAATTGAAGCCGGCTACACTGTACTCTGTACAATCGCGACTGGTCATTACTATATTCAACTTTTGACTATAAGTTATGTGCCCTTCGGTAGCCCAGAAGACGACAAATCTTTGGGCTCAGCCCATTTAACTCACCCAGGAATTGTCTTATTTCTAAGTCCAAGACAATCTCATTGTCTTTATCTACGTGTAGAAAAACCAGACCATTTGTACATAAAAAACACAAGGTACTTGATACAGTCTGCTGTAAAAAGTACAACTGACAACAGACCCACATGAATAAGGTGCCAAAAGATGCGGAATTGGGCCAGGCATCGGCAGCTGTTAAAAAATTGCAAATATCCCTGGTTTCCATGGAGTAAGAGCCGTTGCTGGGCACGTGATTATGACATAAATGATCATTGAATTGTCGCTACAGCCAAAAGTATTGGTCGGAGAGCAACGCGGATTGCACCATTCGATTTCTCGTCACAAAATACGTCGGATTAGCCCCTTACTAGTAGCACTGGATCATTTTTTCCACTTTTGCATTTTTGCCATGTCTTTTTGTTAATTGAAACCGGCTACACTGTACTCTGTACAATCGCGACTGGTCATTACTATATTCAACTTTTGACTATATGTTATGTGCCCTTCGGTAGCCCAGAAGACCTGAAATTTTTGGGCCAAGCCCATTTAACTCACCCAACAATTGTCTTATTTCTAAGTCCAAGACAATCTCATTGTCTTTATTTACGTGTAGAAAAACCAGACCATTTGTACATAAAAAACACAAGGTACTTGATACAGTCTGCTGTAAAAAGTACAACTAAACACTGACCCACATTTATAAGGTGCCAAAAGATGCGGAATTTAGCCAGGCATCGGCAGCTGTTAAAAAATTGCAAATTTCCCTGGTTTCCATGGAGTAAGAGCCGTTGCTGGGCACGTGATTATGACATAAATGATAACTCAATTGTCACTACAGCCAAAAGTATTGGTCGGAGAGCAACGCGGTTTGCACCATTCGATTTGTCGTCACAAAATACGTCGGATTAGCCTCTTGTCAGCAGCACTGGAACAATTTTTCCAATTTTGCATTTTTGCCTGGTCTTTTTGTTAATTGAAATCGGCTACACCGTACTATGTACCATCGCGACTGGTCATTACTATATTCAACTTTTGACTATATGTTATGTGCCCTTCGGTAACCCAGAAGACGTCAAATCTTTGGGCTAAGCCCATTTAACTCACCCAGGAATTGTCTTATTTCTAAGTCCAAGACAATCTCATTGTCTTTATCTACGTGTAGAAAAACCACACCATTTGTACATAAAAAACACAAGGTACTTGATACAGTCTGCTGTAAAAAGTACAAACTGACAACAGACCCACATGAATAAGGTGCCAAAAGATGCGGAATTGGGCCAGGCATCGGCAGCTGTTGAAAAATTGCAAATTTTCCTGGTTTCCATGGAGTAAGAGCGTTGCTGGGCACGTGATTATGACATCAATGATCATTTAATTGTCACTACAGCCAAAAGTATTGGTCGGAGAGCAACGCGGATTGCACCATTCGATTTGTCGTCACAAAATACGTCGGATTAGCCTCTCTTGTCAGCAGCACTGGAACAATTTTTCCAATTTTGCATTTTTGCCTGGTCTTTTTGTTAATTGAAATCGGCTACACTGTACTATGTACCATCGCGACTGGTCATTACTATATTCAACTTTTGACTATATGTTATGTGCCCCTTCTTTCACCCAGAAGACGTCAAATCTTTGGGCTAAGCCCATTTAACTCACCCAGCAATTGCCTTACTTCTAAGTCGAAGACAATCTCAATGTCTTTATCTACGTGTAGAAAAAACCACACCATTTGTTCATGAAAAACACAAGTTACTTGATACAGTCTGCTGTAAAAAGTACAACTGAACACTGACCCACTTCAGTAAGGTGCCAAAAGATGCGGAATTGAGCCAGGCATCGGCAGCTGTTGAAAAATTGCAAATTTCCCTGGTTTCCATGGAGTAAGAGCCGTTGCTACGCACGTGATTATGACATAAATGATCATTCAATTGTCGCTACAGCCAAAAGTATTGGTCGGAGAGCAACGGGATTGCACCATTCGATTTCTCGTCACAAAATACGTCGGATTAGCCTCTTACTAGTAGCACTGGAACAGTTTTTCCACTTTTGCATTTTTGCCTGGTCTTTTTGTTAATTGAAGCCGGCTACACTGTACTCTGTACAATCGCGACTGGTCATTACTATATTCAACTTTTGACTATAAGTTATGTGCCCTTCGGTAGCCCAGAAGACGACAAATCTTTGGGCTAAGCCCATTTAACTCACCCAGGAATTGTCTTATTTCTAAGTCCAAGACAATCTCATTGTCTTTATCTACGTGTAGAAAAACCAGACCATTTGTACATAAAAAACACAAGGTACTTGATACAGTCTGCTGTAAAAAGTACAACTGACAACAGACCCACATGAATAAGGTGCCAAAAGATGCGGAATTGGGCCAGGCATCGGCAGCTGTTAAAAAATTGCAAATATCCCTGGTTTCCATGGAGTAAGAGCCGTTGCTGGGCACGTGATTATGACATAAATGATCATTGAATTGTCGCTACAGCCAAAAGTATTGGTCGGAGAGCAACGCGGATTGCACCATTCGATTTCTCGTCACAAAATACGTCGGATTAGCCCCTTAGTAGTAGCACTGGATCATTTTTTCCACTTTTGCATTTTTGCCTGGTCTTTTTGTTAATTGAAACCGGCTACACTGTACTCTGTACAATCGCGACTGGTCATTACTATATTCAACTTTTGACTATATGTTATGTGCCCTTCGGTAGCCCAGAAGACCTGAAATCTTTGGGCCAAGCCCATTTAACTCACCCAACAATTGTCTTATTTCTAAGTCTAAGACAATCTCAATGTCTTTATCTACGTGTAGAAAAACCACACCTTTTGTACGTGAAAAACACAAGGTACTTGATACAGTCTGCTGTAAAAAGTACAACTGAACACTGACCCACTTCAGTAAGGTGCCAAAAGATGCGGAATTGAGCCAGGCATCGGCAGCTGTTGAAAAATTGCAAATTTCCCTTGTTTCCATGGAGTAAGAGCCGTTGCTACGCACGTGATTATGACATAAATGATCATTGAATTGTCGCTACAGCCAAAAGTATTGGTCGGAGAGCAACGCGGTTTGCACCATTCGATTTTTCGTCACAAAATACGTCGGATTAGCCTCTTACCAGCAACACGGGAACAGTTTTTTCCACTTTTGCATTTTTGCCGTGGTCTTTTTGTTAATTGAAATCGACTACACTGTACTCTGTACAATCGCGACTGGTCATTACTATATTCAACTTTTGACTATAAATTATGTGCTCTTCGGTAGCCCAGAAGACCTGAATTTTTGGGCTAAGCGCATTTAACTCACCCAGCAATTGTCTTACTTCTAAGTCCAAGACAACCTCAATGTCTTTATCTACGTGTAGAAAAACCCACACCTTTTGTACATAAAAATCACAAGGTACTTGATACAGTCTGCTGTAAAAAGTACAACTGAACACTGACCCACATTTATAAGGTGCCAAAAGATGCGGAATTGGGCCAGGCATCGGCAGCTGTTAAAAAATTGCCAATATCCCTGGTTTCCATGGAGTAAGAGACGTTACTGGGCACGTGATTATGACATCAATGATTATTCAAATGTCGCTACAGCCAAAAGTATTGGTCGGAGGAGCAGCGCGGTTTGCACCATTCGATTCTCGTCACAAATTACGTCGGATTAGCCTCTTACCAGCAGCACTGGAACAGTTTTTCCACTTTTGCATTTTTACCTGGTCTTTTTGTTAATTGAAATCGGCTACACTGTACTCTGTACAATCGCGACTGGTCATTACTATATTCAACTTTTGACTATATGTTATGTGCCCTTCGGTAGCCCAGAAGACGTCAAATCTTTGGGCTAAGGCCATTTAACTCACCCAGCAATTGCCTACTTCTAAGTCGAAGACAATCTCAATGTCTTTATCTACGTGTAGAAAAACCACACCATTTGTTCATGAAAAAACACAAGTTACTTGATACAGTCTGCTGTAAAAAGTACAACTGAACACTGACCCACTTCAGTAAGGTGCCAAAAGATGCGGAATTGAAGCCAGGCATCGGCAGCTGTTGAAAAATTGCAAATTTCCCTGGTTTTCCATGGAGTAAGAGCCGTTGCTACGCACGTGATTATGACTTAAATGATCATTCAATTGTCTCTACAGCCAAAAGTATTGGTCGGAGAGCAACGGGGATTGCACCATTTCCAATTCTCGTCACAAAATACGTCGGATTAGCCTCTTACTAGTTGCACTGGAACAGTTTTTCCACTTTTGCATTTTTGCCTGGTCTTTTTGTTAATTGAAATCGGCTACACTGTACTCTGTACAATCGCGACTGGTCATTACTATATTCAACTTTTGACTATAAGTTATGTGCCCTTCGGTAGCCCAGAAGACGTCAAATCTTTGGGCCAAGCCCATTTAACTCACCCAGCAATTGTCTTATTTCTAAGTCCAAGACAATCTCAATGTCTTTATCTACGTGTAGAAAACCACACCATTTGTTCATGAAAAACACAAGGTACTTGATACAGTCTGCTGTAAAAAGTACAACTGAACACTGACCCACTTCAGTAAGGTGCCAAAAGATGCGGAATTGAGCCAGGCATCGGCAGCTGTTGAAAAATTGCAAATTTCCCTGGTTTCCATGGAGTAAGAGACGTTGCTGGGCACGTGATCATGACATCAATTATCATTCAATTGTCACTACAGCCAAAAGTATTGGTCGGAGAGCAACGCGGTTTGCACCATTCGATTTCTCGTCACAAAATACGTCGGATTAGCCCCTTACCAGCAGCCACTGGAACAGTTTTTCCACTTTGCATTTTTACCTGGTCTTTTTGTTAATTAAAATCGGCTACACAGTACTCTGTACAATCGCGACTGGTCATTAGTATATTCAACTTTGACTATATGTTATGTGCCCTTCGGTAGCCAGAAGACGTCAAATCTTGGGCTAAGCCCATTTAACTCACCCAGCAATTGCCTTACTTCTAAGTCGAAGACAATCTCAATGTCTTTATCTACGTGTAGAAAAACCACACCATTTGTTCATGAAAAACACAAGTTACTTGATACAGTCTGCTGTAAAAAGTACAACTGAACACTGACCCACTTCAGTAAGGTGCCAAAAGATGCGGAATTGAGCCAGGCATCGGCAGCTGTTGAAAAATTGCAAATTTCCCTGGTTTCCATGGAGTAAGAGCCGTTGCTACGCACGTGATTATGACATAAATGATTCATTCAAATGTCTCTACAGCCAAAAGTATTGGTCGGAGAGCAACGGGGATTGCACCATTCCAATCTCGTCACAAAATACGTCGGATTAGCCTCTTACTAGTTGCACTGGAACAGTTTTTCCACTTTTGCATTTTTGCCTGGTCTTTTGTTAATTGAAGTCGGCTACACTGTACTCTGTACAATCGCGACTGGTCATTACTATATTCAACTTTTGACTATAAGTTATGTGCCCTTCGGCAGCCCAGAAGACGACAAATCTTTGGGCTAAGCCCATTTAACTCACCCAGGAATTGTCTTATTTCTAAGTCCAAGACAATCTCATTGTCTTTATCTACGTGTAGAAAAACCAGACTATTTGTACATAAAAAACACAAGGTACTTGATACAGTCTGCTGTAAAGAGTACATCTGACAACAGACCCACATGAATAAGGTGCCAAAAGATGCGGAATTGAGCAGGCATCGGCAGCTGTTGAAAAATTGCAAACTTTCCTGGTTTCCATGGAGTAAGAGCCGTTTGCTACGCACATGATTATGACATAAATGATCATTCAATTGTCGCTACAGCCAAAAGTATTGTTCGAGAGCAACGCGGATTGCACCATTCGATTTCTCGTCACAAAATACGTCGTATTAGCCTCTTACTAGTAGCACTGGAACAGTTTTTCCACTTTTGCATTTTTGCCTGGTGTTTTTGTTAATTGAAAACCGGCTACACTGTACTCTGTACCATCGTGACTGGTCATTACTATATTCAACTATTGACTATAAGTTATGTGCCCTTCGGTAGCCCAGAAGACGACAAATCTTTGGCCAAGCCCATTTAACTCACCCAGCAATTGCCTTACTTCTAAGTGCAAGACAATCTCAATGTCTTTATCTACGTGTAGAAAAACCACACCATTTGTAAATGAAAAACACAAGTTACTTGATACAGTCTGCTGTAAAAAGTACAACTGAACACTGACCCACTTCAGTAAGGTGCCAAAAGATGCGGAATTGAGCCAGGCATCGGCAGCTGTTGAAAAATTGCAAATTTTCCTGGTTTTTATGGAGTAAGAGACGTTGCTGGGCACGTGATTATGACATCAATGATTATTGAATTGTCACTACAGCCAAAAGTATTGGTCGGAGAGCAACGCGGTTTGCACCATTCGATTTGTCGTCACAAAATACGTCGGATTAGCCTCTTACCAGCTGCACTGGAACAGTTTTTTCCACTTTTGCATTTTTACCTGGTCGTTTTGTTAATTAAAATCGGCTACACTGGGCTCTGTACAATCGCGACTGGTCATTACTATATTCAACTTTTGACTATAAGTTATGTGCCCTTCGGTAGCCCAGAAGACCTGAAATCTTTGGGCTAAGCGCATTTAACTCACCCAGCAAATTGTCTTACTTCTAAGTGCAAGACAATCTCAATGTCTTTATTTACGTGTAGAAAAACCACACCTTTTGTACATAAAAATCACAAGGTACTTGATACAGTCTGCTGTAAAAAGTACAACGGAACACTGACCCACATTTATAAGGTGCCAAAAGATGCGGAATTGGGCCAGGCATCGGCAGCTGTTAAAAAATTGCAAATATCCCTGGTTTCCATGGAGTAAGAGCCGTTAGTGGGCACGTGATTATGACATAAATGATCATTGAATTGTCTCTACAGACGTATTGGTCAGAGAGCAACGCGGTTTGCACCATTCGATTTCTCGCCACAAAATACGTCGGATTAGCCTCTTACTAGTAGCACTGGAACAGTTTTTCAACTTTTGCATTTTTACCTGGTCTTTTTGTTAATTGAAATCGGCTACACTGTACTCTGTACAATCGCGACTGGTCATTACTATATTCAACTTTTGACTATAAGTTATGTGCCCTTCGGTAGCCCAGAAGACGTGAAATCTTTGGGCTAAGCCCATTTAACTCACCCCAGCAATTGTCTTATTTCTAAGTGCAAGACAATCTCAATGTCTTTATCTACGTGTAGAAAAACCAGACCATTTGTACAAAAATAACAAAAGGTACTTGATACAGTCTGCTGTAAAAAGTTCAACTGACCACAGACCCACATGAATAATGTGCCAAAAGATGCGGAATTGGGCCAGGCATCGGCAGCTGTTAAAAAATTGCAAATATCCCTGGTTTCCATGGAGTAAGAGCCGTTGCTACGCACGTGATTATGACCTCAATGATCATTGAATTGTCTCTACAGCCAAAAGTATTGGTCAGAGAGCAACGCGGTTTGCACCATTCGATTTCTCGTCACAAAATACGTCGGATTAGACTCTTACTAGTAGCACTGGAACAGTTTTTCCACTTTGCATTTTTACCTGATGTTTTTGTTAATTAAAACCGGCTACACTGTACTCTGTACAATCGCGACTGGTCATTACTATATTCAACTATTGACTATAAGTTATGTGCAATTCGGTAGCCCAGAAGACCTGAAATCTTTGGGCTAAGCCCATTTAACTCACCCAGCAATTGTCTTATTTCTAAGGTCCAAGACAATCTCAATGTCTTTATCTACGTGTAGAAAAACCACACCATTTGTACGTGAAAAACACAAGGTACTTGATACAGTCTGCTGTAAAAAGTACAACTGAACACTGACCCACTTCAGTAAGTGCCAAAAGATGCGAAATTTTGCCAGGCATCGGCAGCTGTTGAAAAATTGCAAATTTCCCTGGTTTCCATGGAGTAAGAGACGTTGCTTGGCACGTAATTATGACATCAATGATCATTCAATTGTCACTACAGCCAAAAAGTATTGGTCGGAGAGCAACGCGGTTTGCACCATTCGATTTCTCGTCACAAAATACGTCGGATTAGCCTTTTGTCAGCAGCACTGGAACAGTTTTTCCACTTTTGCATTTTTACCTGGTCTTTTTGTTAATTGAAATCGGCTACACCTGTACTCTGTACAATCGCGACTGGTCATTACTATATTCAACTTTTGACTATAAGTTATGTGCCCTTCGGTAGCCCAGAAGACGTCAAATCTTTGGGCTAAGCCCATTTAACTCACCCAGCAATTGTCTTACTTCTAAGTGCAAGACAATCTCAATGTCTTTATCCACGTGTAGAAAAACCACACCTTTTGTACATAAAAATCACAAGGTACTTGATACAGTCCTGCTGTAAAAAGTACAACTGACAACAGACCCACATGAATAAGGTGCCAAAAGATGCGGAATTGGGCCAGGCATCGGCAGCTGTTAAAAAATTGCAAACATCCCTGGTTTCCATGGAGTAAGAGCCGTTGCTGGGCACGTGATTATGACATAAATGATCATTCAATTGTCGCTACAGCCAAAAGTATTGGTCGGAGAGCAACGCGGTTTGCACCATTGGATTTTTCGCCACAAAATACGTCGGATTAGCCTCTTACCAGCAGCCCACTGGAACAGTTTTTTCCACTTTTGCATTTTTGCCTGGTCCTTTTTGTTTATTGAAATCGGCTACACTGTACTCTGTACAATCGCGACTGGTCATTACTATATTCAACTTTTGGACTATAAGTTATGTGCCCTTCGGTAGCCCAGAAGACGTCAAATCTTTGGGCCAAGCCCATTTAACTCACCCAGCAATTGCCTTACTTCTAAGTGCAATACAATCTCAATGTCTTTATCTGCGTGTAGAAAAACCACCACCATTTGTACGTGAAAAACACAAGGTACTTGATACAGTCTGCTGTAAAAAGTACAACTGACACTGACCCACTTCAGTAAGGTGCCAAAAGATGCGGAATTGAGCCAGGCATCGGCAGCTGTTGAAAAATTGCAAATTTCCCTGGTTTCCATGGAGTAAGAGACGTTGCTGGGCACGTGATTATGACATCAATGATCATTCAATTGTCACTACAGCCAAAAGTATTGGTCGGAGAGCAACACGGTTTGCACCATTGGATTTCTCGTCACAAAATACGTCGGATTAGCCTCTTGTCAGCAGCACTGGAACAGTTTTTCCACTTTTTGCATTTTTACCTGGTCTTTTTGTTAATTGAAATCGGCTACACTGTACTCTGTACAATCGCGACTGGTCATTACTATATTCAACTTTTGACTATAAGTTATGTGCCCTTCGGTAGCCCAGAAGACGACAAATCTTTGGGCCAAGCCCATTTAACTCACCCAGCAATTGCCTTACTTCTAAGTGCAAGACAATCTCAATGTCTTTATCTACGTGTAGAAAAACCACACCTTTTGTACAGAAAAATCACAAGGTACTTGATACAGTCTGCTGTAAAAAGTACAACTGAACACTGACCCACATTTATAAGGTGCCAAAAGATGCGGAATTGGGCCAGGCATCGGCAGCTGTTGAAAAATTGCAAATATCCCTGGTTTCCATGGAGTAAGAGCCGTTGCTGGGCACGTGATTATGACATCAATGATCATTCAAATGTCCCTACAGCCAAAAGTATTGGTCGGAGAGCAACGCGGTTTGCACCATTCGATGTCTCGTCACAAAATACGTCGGATTAGCCTCTTACCAGCAGCACAGGGACAGTTTTTCCACTTTTGCATTTTTGCCTGGTCTTTTTGTTAATTGAAATCGGCTACACTGTACTCTGTACAATCGCGACTGGTCATTACTATATTCAACTTTTGACTATAAGTTATGTGCCCTTCGGTAGCCCAGAAGACGTCAAATCTTTGGGCTAAGCCCATTTAACTCACCCAGCAATTGTCTTATTTCTAAGTGCAAGACAATCTCAATGTCTTTATCTACGTGTAGAAAAACCACACCTTTTCTACATAAAAATCACAAGGTACTTGATACAGTCTGCTGTAAAAAGTACAACTGAACACTGACCCACATTTATAAGGTGCCAAAAGATGCGAAATTGGGCCAGGCATCGGCAGCTGTTGAAAAATTGCAAATATCCCTGGTTTCCATGGAGTAAGAGACGTTGCTGGGCACGTGATTATGACATCAATGATCATTCAAATGTCCCTACAGCGAAAAGTATTGGTCGGAGAGCAACGCGGTTTGCACCATTCGATTTCTCGTCACAAAATACGTCGGATTAGCCTCTTACCAGCAGCACTGGGACAGTTTTTTTTACTTTTGCATTTTTGCCTGGTCTTTTTGTTAATTGAAATCGGCTACACTGTACTCTGTACAATCGCGACTGGTCATTACTATATTCAACTTTTGACTATAAGTTATGTGCTCTTCGGTAGCCCAGAATACCTGAAATCTTTGGGCTAAGCGCATTTAACTCACCCAGCAATTGTGTTACTTCTAAGTGCAAGACAATCTCAATGTCTTTATCTACGTGTAGAAAAACCACACAATTTGTACGTGAAAAACACAAGGTACTTGATACAGTCTGCTGTAAAAAGTACAACTGAACACTGACCCACTTCAGTAAGGTGCCAAAAGATGCGGAATTAAGCCAGGCATCGGCAGCTGTTGAAAAATTGCAAATTTCCCTGGTTTCCATGGAGTAAGAGCCGTTGCTACGCACGTGATTATGACATAAATGATCATTCAATTGTCGCTACAGCCAAAAGTATTGCTCGGAGAGCAACGCGGATTGCACCATTCGATTTCTCGTCACAAAATACGTCGGATTAGCCTCTTACTAGTAGCACTGGAACAGTTTTTCCACTTTTGCATTTTTGCCTGGTGTTTTTGTTAATTAAAACCGGCTCCACTGTGCTCTGTACAATCGCGACTGGTCATTACTATTTTCAACTATTGACTATAAGTTATGTGCCCTTCGGTAGCCCAGAAGACGTCAAATCTTTAGGCCAAGCCCATTTAACTCACCCAGCAATTGTCTTATTTCTAAGTCCAAGACAATCTCAATGTCTTTATCTACGTGTAGAAAAACCACACCATTTGTACGTGAAAAACACAAGGTACTTGATACAGTCTGCTGTAAAAAGTACAACTGAACACTGACCCACTTCAGTAAGGTGCCAAAAGATGCGGAATTGAGCCAGGCATCGGCAGCTGTTGAAAAATTGCAAATTTCCCTGGTTTCCATGGAGTAAGAGACGTTGCTGGGCACGTGATTATGACATCAATGATCATTCAATTGTCACTACAGCCAAAAGTATTGGTCGGAGAGCAACGCGGTTTGCACCATTCGATTTCTCGTCACAAAATACGTCGGATTAGCCCCTTACCAGCAGCACTGGAACAGTTTTTCCACTTTTGCATTTTTACCTTGTCTTTTTGTTAATTAAAATCGGCTACACTGTACTCTGTACAATCGCGACTGGTCATTAGTATATTCAACTTTTGACTATAAGTTATGTGCCCTTCGGTAGCCCAGAAGACGTCAAATCTTTGGGCTAAGGCCATTTAACTCACCCAGCAATTGCCTTACTTCTAAGTCGAAGACAATCTCAATGTCTTTATCTACGTGTAGAAAAACCACACCATTTGTTCATGAAAAACACAAGTTACTTGATACAGTCTGCTGTAAAAAGTACAACTGAACACTGACCCACTTCAGTAAGGTGCCAAAAGATGCGGAATTGAGCCAGGCATCGGCAGCTGTTGAAAAATTGCAAATTTCCCTGGTTTCCATGGAGTAAGAGCCGTTGCTACGCACGTGATTATGACATAAATGATCATTCAATTGTCTCTACAGCCAAAAGTATTGGTCGGAGAGCAACGGGGATTGCACCATTCCAATTCTCGTCACAAAATACGTCGGATTAGCCCCTTACTAGTTGCACTGGAACAGTTTTTCCACTTTTGCATTTTTGCCTGGTCTTTTTGTTAATTGAAATCGGCTACACTGTACTCTGTACAATCGCGACTGGTCATTACTATATTCAACTTTTGACTATAAGTTATGTGCTCTTCGGTAGCCCAGAAGACCTGAAATCTTTCTGCTAAGCGCATTTAACTCACCCAGCAATTGACTTACTTCTAAGTCGAAGACAATCTCAATGTCTTTATCTACGTGTAGAAAAACCACACCATTTGTACGTGAAAAACACAAGGTACTTGATACAGTCTGCTGTAAAAAGTACAACTGACAACGGACCCACATGAATAAGGTGCTAAAAGATGCGGAATTTAGCCAGGCATCGGCAGCTGTTGAAAAATTGCAAATTTTCCTGGTTTCCATGGAGTAAGAGCCGTTGCTGGGCACGTGATTATGACATCAATGATCATTCAATTGTCACTACAACCAAAAGTATTGGTCGGAGAGCAACGCGGATTGCACCATTCGATTTCTCGTCACAAAATACGTCGGATTAGCCTCTTGTCAGCAGCACTGGAACAATTTTTCCAATTTTGCATTTTTGCCTGGTCTTTTTGTTAATTGAAATCGGCTGCACTGTACTATGTACCATCGCGACTGGTCATTACTATATTCAACTTTTGACTATATGTTATGTGCCCTTCTTTAACGCAGAAGACGTCAAATCTTTGGGCTAAGCCCATTTAACTCACCCAGCAATTGCCTTACTTCTAAGTCGAAGACAATCTCAATTTCTTTATCTACGTGTAGAAAAACCACACCATTTGTTCATGAAAAACACAAGTTACTTGATACAGTCTGCTGTAAAAAGTACAACTGAACACTGACCCACTTCAGTAAGGTGCCAAAAGATGCGGAATTGAGCCAGGCATCGGCAGCTGTTGAAAATTGCAAAATTTCCCTGTTTCCATGGAGTAAGAGCCGTTGCTACGCACGTGATTATGACATAAATGATCATTCAATTGTCGCTACAGCCAAAAGTATTGGTCGGAGAGCAACGGGGATTGCACCATTTAAATTCCTCGTCACAAAATACGTCGGATTAGCCTCTTACTAGTAGCACTGGAACAGTTTTTCCACTGTTTGCGATTTTTGCCTGGTCTTTTTGTTAATTGAAGCCGGCTACACTGTACTCTGTACAATCGCGACTGGTCATTACTATATTCAACTTTTGACTATAAGTTATGTGCCCTTCGGTAGCCCAGAAGACGACAAATCTTTGGGCTAAGCCCATTTAACTCACCTAGGAATTGTCCTTATTTCTAAGTCCAAGACAATCTCATTGTCTTTATTTACGTGTAGAAAAACCACACCATTTGTACATAAAAAACACAAGGTACTTGATACAGTCTGCTGTAAAAAGTACAACTGACAACAGACCCACATGAATAAGGTGCCAAAAGATGCAGAATTTGGGCCAGGCATCGGCAGCTGTTGAAAAATTGCAAATTTTCCTGGTTTCCATGGAGTAAGAGCCGTTGCTGGGCACGTGATTATGACATCAATGATCATTTAATTGTCACTACAGCCAAAAGTATTGGTCGGAGAGCAACGCGGATTGCACCATTCGATTTGTCGTCACAAAATACGTCGGATTAGCCTCTTGTCAGCAGCACTGGAACAATTTTTCCAATTTTGCCATTTTTGCCTGGTCTTTTTGTTAATTGAAATCGGCTACACTGTACTATGTACAATCGCGACTGGTCATTACTATATTCAACTTTTGACTATATGTTATGTGCCCTTCTTTCACCCAGAAGACGTCAAATCTTTGGCTAAGCCCATTTAACTCACCCAGCAATTGCCTTACTTCTAAGTCGAAGACAATCTCAATGTCTTTATCTACGTGTAGAAAAACCACACCATTTGTTCATGAAAAACACAAGTTACTTGATACAGTCTGCTGTAAAAAGTACAACTGAACACTGACCCACTTCAGTAAGGTGCCAAAAGATGCGGAATTGAGCCAGGCATCGGCAGCTGTTGAAAAATTGCAAATTTCCCTGGTTTCCATGGAGTAAGAGCCGTTGCTACGCACGTGATTATGACATAAATGATCATTCAATTGTCGCTACAGCCAAAAGTATTGGTCGGAGAGCAACGGGGATTGCACCATTCAAATTCTCGTCACAAAATACGTCGGATTAGCCTCTTACCAGTCAGCACTGGAACAGTTTTTCCACTTTTGCATTTTTGCCTGGTCTTTTTGTTAATTGAAGCCGGCTACACTGTACTCTGTACAATCGCGACTGGTCATTACTATATTCAACTTTTGACTATAAGATATGTGCCCTTCGGTAGCCCAGAAGACGACAAATCTTTGGGCTAAGCCCATTTAACTCACCCAGGAATTGTCTTATTTCTAAGTCCAAGACAATCTCATTGTCTTTATCTACGTGTAGAAAAACCAGACCATTTGTACATAAAAAACACAAGGTACTTGATACAGTCTGCTGTAAAAAGTACAACTGACAACAGACCCACATGAATAAGGTGCCAAAAGAATGCGGAATTGGGCCAGGCATCGGCAGCTGTTAAAAAATTGCAAATATCCCTGGTTTCCATGGAGTAAGAGCCGTTGCTGGGCACGTGATTATGACATAAATGATCATTGAATTGTCGCTACAGCCAAAAGTATTGGTCGGAGAGCAACGCGGTTTGCACCATTCGATTTTTCGTCACAAAATACGTCGGATTAGCCTCTTACCAGCAACACGGGAACAGTTTTTCCACTTTTGCATTTTTGCCTGGTCTTTTTGTTAATTGAAATCGACTACACTGTACTCTGTACAATCGCGACTGGTCATTACTATATTCAACTTTTGACTATAAGTTATGTGCCCTTTGGTAGCCCAGAAGACCTGAAATCTTTGGGCTAAGCGCATTTAACTCACCCAGCAATTGCCTTACTTCTAAGTGCAAGACAATCTCAATGTCTTTATTTACGTGTAGAAAAACCACACCTTTTGTACATAAAAAACACAAGGTACTTGATACAGTCTGCTGTAAAAAGTACAACTGACAACGGACCCACATGAATAAGGTGCCAAAAGATGCGGAATTTAGCCAGGCATCGGCAGCTGTTGAAAAATTGCAAATTTTCCTGGTTTCCATGGAGTAAGAGCCGTTGCTGGGCACGTGATTATGACATCAATGATCATTCAATTGTCACTACAACCAAAAGTATTGGTCGGAGAGCAACGCGGATTGCACCATTCGATTTGTCGTCACAAAATACGTCGGATTAGCCTCTTGTCAGCAGCACTGGAACAATTTTTCCAATTTTGCATTTTTGCCTGGTCTTTTTGTTAATTGAAGTCGGCTGCACTGTACTTTGTACCATCGCGACTGGTCATTACTATATTCAACTTTTGACTATATGTTATGTGCCCTTCTTTAACCCAGAAGACGTCAAATCTTTGGGCTAAGCCCATTTAACTCACCCAGCAATTGCCTTACTTCTAAGTCGAAGACAATCTCAATGTCTTTATCTACGTGTAGAAAAACCACACCATTTGTTCATGAAAAACACAAGTTACTTGATACAGTCTGCTGTAAAAAGTACAACTGAACACTGACCCACTTCAGTAAGGTGCCAAAAGATGCGGAATTGAGCCAGGCATCGGCAGCTGTTGAAAAATTGCAAATTTCCCTGGTTTCCATGGAGTAAGAGCCGTTGCTACGCACGTGATTATGACATAAATGATCATTCAATTGTCGCTACAGCCAAAAGTATTGGTCGGAGAGCAACGGGGATTGCACCATTTAAATTCTCGTCACAAAATACGTCGGATTAGCCTCTCACTAGTAGCACTGGAACAGTTTTTCCACTTTTGCATTTTTGCCTGGTCTTTTTGTTAATTGAAGCCGGCTACACTGTACTCTGTACAATCGCGACTGGTCATTACTATATTCAACTTTTGACTATAAGTTATGTGCCCTTCGGTAGCCCAGAAGACGACAAATCTTTGGGCTAAGCCCATTTAACTCACCTAGGAATTGTCTTATTTCTAAGTCCAAGACAATCTCATTGTCTTTATTTACGTGTAGAAAAACCACACCATTTGTACATAAAAAACACAAGGTACTTGATACAGTCTGCTGTAAAAAGTACAACTGACAACAGACCCACATGAATAAGGTGCCAAAAGATGCAGAATTGGGCCAGGCATCGGCAGCTGTTGAAAAATTGCAAATTTTCCTGGTTTCCATGGAGTAAGAGCCGTTGCTACGCACGTGATTATGACATAAATGATCATTCAATTGTCGCTACAGCCAAAAGTATTGGTCGGAGAGCAACGGGGATTGCACCATTTAAATTCTCGTCACAAAATACGTCGGATTAGCCTCTCACTAGTAGCACTGGAACAGTTTTTCCACTTTTGCATTTTTGCCTGGTCTTTTTGTTAATTGAAGCCGGCTACACTGTACTCTGTACAATCGCGACTGGTCATTACTATATTCAACTTTTGACTATAAGTTATGTGCCCTTCGGTAGCCCAGAAGACGACAAATCTTTGGGCTAAGCCCATTTAACTCACCCAGGAATTGTCTTATTTCTAAGTCCAAGACAATCTCATTGTCTTTATTTACGTGTAGAAAAACCAGACCATTTGTACATAAAAAACACAAGGTACTTGATACAGTCTGCTGTAAAAAGTACAACTAAACACTGACCCACATTTATAAGGTGCCAAAAGATGCGGAATTTAGCCAGGCATCGGCAGCTGTTAAAAAATTGCAAATTTCCCTGGTTTCCATGGAGTAAGAGCCGTTGCTGGGCACGTGATTATGACATCAATGATCATTCAATTGTCACTACAGCCAAAAGTATTGGTCGGAGAGCAACGCGGTTTGCACCATTCGATTTGTCGTCACAAAATACGTCGGATTAGCCTCTTGTCAGCAGCACTGGAACAATTTTTCCAATTTTGCATTTTTGCCTGGTCTTTTTGTTAATTGAAATCGGCTACACCGTACTATGTACCATCGCGACTGGTCATTACTATATTCAACTTTTGACTATATGTTATGTGCCCTTCGGTAACCCAGAAGACGTCAAATCTTTGGGCTAAGCCCATTTAACTCACCCAGGAATTGTCTTATTTCTAAGTCCAAGACAATCTCATTGTCTTTATCTACGTGTAGAAAAACCACACCATTTGTACATAAAAAACACAAGGTACTTGATACAGTCTGCTGTAAAAAGTACAACTGACAACAGACCCACATGAATAAGGTGCCAAAAGATGCGGAATTGGGCCAGGCATCGGCAGCTGTTGAAAAATTGCAAATTTTCCTGGTTTCCATGGAGTAAAAGCCGTTGCTGGGCACGTGATTATGACATCAATGATCATTTTATTGTCACTACAGCCAAAAGTATTGGTCGGAGAGCAACGCGGATTGCACCATTCGATTTGTCGTCACAAAATACGTCGGATTAGACTCTTGTCAGCAGCACAGGAACAATTTTTCCAATTTTGCATTTTTGCCTGGTCTTTTTGTTAATTGAAATCGGCTACACTGTACTATGTACCATCGCGACTGGTCATTACTATATTCAACTTTTGACTATATGTTATGTGCCCTTCGGTAGCCCAGAAGACCTGAAATCTTTGGCCCAAGCCCATTTAACTCACCCAACAATTGTCTTATTTCTAAGTCCAAGACAATCTCAATGTCTTTATCTACGTGTAGAAAAACCACACCTTTTGTACGTGAAAAACACAAGGTACTTGATACAGTCTGCTGTAAAAAGTACAACTGAACACTGACCCACTTCAGTAAGGTGCCAAAAGATGCGGAATTGAGCCAGGCATCGGCAGCTGTTGAAAAATTGCAAATTTCCCTTGTTTCCATGGAGTAAGAGCCGTTGCTACGCACGTGATTATGACATAAATGATCATTGAATTGTCGCTACAGCCAAAAGTATTGGTCGGAGAGCAACGCGGTTTGCACCATTCGATTTTTCGTCACAAAATACGTCGGATTAGCCTCTTACCAGCAACACGGGAACAGTTTTTCCACTTTTGCATTTTTGCCTGGTCTTTTTGTTAATTGAAATCGACTACACTGTACTCTGTACAATCGCGACTGGTCATTACTATATTCAACTTTTGACTATAAATTATGTGCTCTTCGGTAGCCCAGAAGACCTGAAATCTTTGGGCTAAGCGCATTTAACTCACCCAGCAATTGTCTTACTTCTAAGTCCAAGACAACCTCAATGTCTTTATCTACGTGTAGAAAAACCACACCATTTGTACGTGAAAAACACAAGGTACTTGATACAGTCTGCTGTAAAAAGTACAACTGAACACTGACCCATTTCAGTAAGGTGCCAAAAGATGCGGAATTGAGCCAGGCATCGGCAGCTGTTGAAAAATTGCAAATTTCCCTGGTTTCCATGGAGTAAGAGACGTTGCTGGGCACGTGATTATGACATCAATGATCATTCAATTGTCACTACAGCCAAAAGTATTGGTCGGAGAGCAACACGGTTTGCACCATTGGATTTCTCGTCACAAAATACGTCGGATTAGCCTTTTGTCAGCAGCACTGGAACAGTTTTTCCACTTTTGCATTTTTACCTGGTCTTTTTGTTAATTGAAATCGGCTACACTGTACTCTGTACAATCGCGACTGGTCATTACTATATTCAACTTTTGACTATAAGTTATGTGCCCTTCGGTAGCCCAGAAGACGACAAATCTTTGGGCCAAGCCCATTTAACTCACCCAGCAATTGCCTTACTTCTAAGTGCAAGACAATCTCAATGTCTTTATCTACGTGTAGAAAAACCACACCTTTTGTACAGAAAAATCACAAGGTACTTGATACAGTCTGCTGTAAAAAGTACAACTGAACACTGACCCACATTTATAAGGTGCTAAAAGATGCGGAATTGGGCCAGGCATCGGCAGCTGTTGAAAAATTGCAAATATCCCTGGTTTCCATGGAGTAAGAGCCGTTGCTGGGCACGTGATTATGACATCAATGATCATTCAAATGTCCCTACAGCCAAAAGTATTGGTCGGAGAGCAACGCGGTTTGCACCATTCGATGTCTCGTCACAAAATACGTCGGATTAGCCTCTTACCAGCAGCACAGGGACAGTTTTTCCACTTTTGCATTTTTGCCTGGTCTTTTTGTTAATTGAAATCGGCTACACTGTACTCTGTACAATCGCGACTGGTCATTACTATATTCAACTTTTGACTATAAGTTATGTGCCCTTCGGTAGCCCAGAAGACCTGAAATCTTTGGGCCAAGCCCATTTAACTCACCCAGCAATTGTCTTATTTCTAAGTGCAAGACAATCTCAATGTCTTTATCTACGTGTAGAAAAACCACACCTTTTCTACATAAAAATCACAAGGTACTTGATACAGTCTGCTGTAAAAAGTACAACTGAACACTGACCCACATTTATAAGGTGCCAAAAGATGCGAAATTGGGCCAGGCATCGGCAGCTGTTGAAAAATTGCAAATATCCCTGGTTTCCATGGAGTAAGAGCCGTTGCTGGGCACGTGATTATGACATCAATGATCATTCAAATGTCCCTACAGCGAAAAGTATTGGTCGGAGAGCAACGCGGTTTGCACCATTCGATTTCTCGTCACAAAATACGTCGGATTAGCCTCTTACCAGCAGCACTGGGACAGTTTTTTTTACTTTTGCATTTTTGCCTGGTCTTTTTGTTAATTGAAATCGGCTACACTGTACTCTGTACAATCGCGACTGGTCATTACTATATTCAACTTTTGACTATAAGTTATGTGCTGTTCGGTAGCCCAGAATACCTGAAATCTTTGGGCTAAGCGCATTTAACTCACCCAGCAATTGTGTTACTTCTAAGTGCAAGACAATCTCAATGTCTTTATCTACGTGTAGAAAAACCACACAATTTGTACGTGAAAAACACAAGGTACTTGATACAGTCTGCTGTAAAAAGTACAACTGAACACTGACCCACTTCAGTAAGGTGCCAAAAGATGCGGAATTAAGCCAGGCATCGGCAGCTGTTGAAAAATTGCAAATTTCCCTGGTTTCCATGGAGTAAGAGCCGTTGCTACGCACGTGATTATGACATAAATGATCATTCAATTGTCGCTACAGCCAAAAGTATTGGTCGGAGAGCAACACGGTTTGCACCATTGGATTTCTCGTCACAAAATACGTCGGATTAGCCTTTTGTCAGCAGCACTGGAACAGTTTTTCCACTTTTGCATTTTTACCTGGTCTTTTTGTTAATTGAAATCGGCTACACTGTACTCTGTACAATCGCGACTGGTCATTACTATATTCAACTTTTAACTATAAGTTATGTGCCCTTCGGTAGCCCAGAAGACGACAAATCTTTGGGCCAAGCCCATTTAACTCACCCAGCAATTGCCTTACTTCTAAGTGCAAGACAATCTCAATGTCTTTATCTACGTGTAGAAAAACCACACCTTTTGTACAGAAAAATCACAAGGTACTTGATACAGTCTGCTGTAAAAAGTACAACTGAACACTGACCCACATTTATAAGGTGCCAAAAGATGCGGAATTGGGCCAGGCATCGGCAGCTGTTGAAAAATTGCAAATATCCCTGGTTTCCATGGAGTAAGAGCCGTTGCTGGGCACGTGATTATGACATCAATGATCATTCAAATGTCCCTACAGCCAAAAGTATTGGTCGGAGAGCAACGCGGTTTGCACCATTCGATGTCTCGTCACAAAATACGTCGGATTAGCCTCTTACCAGCAGCACAGGGACAGTTTTTCCACTTTTGCATTTTTGCCTGGTCTTTTTGTTAATTGAAATCGGCTACACTGTACTCTGTACAATCGCGACTGGTCATTACTATATTCAACTTTTGACTATAAGTTATGTGCCCTTCGGTAGCCCAGAAGACGTCAAATCTTTGGGCTAAGCCCATTTAACTCACCCAGCAATTGTCTTATTTCTAAGTGCAAGACAATCTCAATGTCTTTATCTACGTGTAGAAAAACCACACCTTTTCTACATAAAAATCACAAGGTACTTGATACAGTCTGCTGTAAAAAGTACAACTGAACACTGACCCACATTTATAAGGTGCCAAAAGATGCGAAATTGGGCCAGGCATCGGCAGCTGTTGAAAAATTGCAAATATCCCTGGTTTCCATGGAGTAAGAGCCGTTGCTGGGCACGTGATTATGACATCAATGATCATTCAAATGTCCCTACAGCGAAAAGTATTGGTCGGAGAGCAACGCGGTTTGCACCATTCGATTTCTCGTCACAAAATACGTCGGATTAGCCTCTTACCAGCAGCACTGGGACAGTTTTTTTTACTTTTGCATTTTTGCCTGGTCTTTTTGTTAATTGAAATCGGCTACACTGTACTCTGTACAATCGCGACTGGTCATTACTATATTCAACTTTTGACTATAAGTTATGTGCTCTTCGGTAGCCCAGAATACCTGAAATCTTTGGGCTAAGCGCATTTAACTCACCCAGCAATTGTGTTACTTCTAAGTGCAAGACAATCTCAATGTCTTTATCTACGTGTAGAAAAACCACACAATTTGTACGTGAAAAACACAAGGTACTTGATACAGTCTGCTGTAAAAAGTACAACTGAACACTGACCCACTTCAGTAAGGTGCCAAAAGATGCGGAATTAAGCCAGGCATCGGCAGCTGTTGAAAAATTGCAAATTTCCCTGGTTTCCATGGAGTAAGAGCCGTTGCTACGCACGTGATTATGACATAAATGATCATTCAATTGTCGCTACAGCCAAAAGTATTGCTCGGAGAGCAACGCGGATTGCACCATTCGATTTCTCGTCACAAAATACGTCGGATTAGCCTCTTACTAGTAGCACTGGAACAGTTTTTCCACTTTTGCATTTTTGCCTGGTCTTTTTGTTAATTAAAACCGGCTACACTGTGCTCTGTACAATCGCGACTGGTCATTACTATTTTCAACTATTGACTATAAGTTATGTGCCCTTCGGTAGCCCAGAAGACGTCAAATCTTTAGGCCAAGCCCATTTAACTCACCCAGCAATTGTCTTATTTCTAAGTCCAAGACAATCTCAATGTCTTTATCTACGTGTAGAAAAACCACACCATTTGTACGTGAAAAACACAAGGTACTTGATACAGTCTGCTGTAAAAAGTACAACTGAACACTGACCCACTTCAGTAAGGTGCCAAAAGATGCGGAATTGAGCCAGGCATCGGCAGCTGTTGAAAAATTGCAAATTTCCCTGGTTTCCATGGAGTAAGAGACGTTGCTGGGCACGTGATTATGACATCAATGATCATTCAATTGTCACTACAGCCAAAAGTATTGGTCGGAGAGCAACGCGGTTTGCACCATTCGATTTCTCGTCACAAAATACGTCGGATTAGCCCCTTACCAGCAGCACTGGAACAGTTTTTCCACTTTTGCATTTTTACCTTGTCTTTTTGTTAATTAAAATCGGCTACACTGTACTCTGTACAATCGCGACTGGTCATTAGTATATTCAACTTTTGACTATAAGTTATGTGCCCTTCGGTAGCCCAGAAGACGTCAAATCTTTGGGCTAAGCCCATTTAACTCACCCAGCAATTGTCTTACTTCTAAGTGCAAGACAATCTCAATGTCTTTATCTACGTGTAGAAAAACCACACCTTTTGTACATAAAAATCACAAGGTACTTGATACAGTCTGCTGTAAAAAGTACAACTGAACACTGACCCACATTTATAAGGTGCCAAAAGATGCGGAATTGGGCCAGGCATCGGCAGCTGTTAAAAAATTGCAAATATCCCTGGTTTCCATGGAGTAAGAGACGTTACTGGGCACGTGATTATGACATCAATGATTATTCAAATGTCGCTACAGCCAAAAGTATTGGTCGGAGAGCAGCGCGGTTTGCACCATTCGATTTCTCGTCACAAAATACGTCGGATTAGCCTCTTACCAGCAGCACTGGAACAGTTTTTCCACTTTTGCATTTTTACCTGGTCTTTTTGTTAATTGAAATCGGCTACACTGTACTCTGTACAATCGCGACTGGTCATTACTATATTCAACTTTTGACTATATGTTTTGTGCCCTTCGGTAGCCCAGAAGACGTCAAATCTTTGGGCTAAGGCCATTTAACTCACCCAGCAATTGCCTTACTTCTAAGTCGAAGACAATCTCAATGTCTTTATCTACGTGTAGAAAAACCACACCATTTGTTCATGAAAAACACAAGTTACTTGATACAGTCTGCTGTAAAAAGTACAACTGAACACTGACCCACTTCAGTAAGGTGCCAAAAGATGCGGAATTGAGCCAGGCATCGGCAGCTGTTGAAAAATTGCAAATTTCCCTGGTTTCCATGGAGTAAGAGCCGTTGCTACGCACGTGATTATGACATACTGATCATTCAAATGTCTCTACAGCCAAAAGTATTGGTCGGAGAGCAACGGGGATTGCACCATTCCAATTCTCGTCACAAAATACGTCGGATTAGCCTCTTACTAGTTGCACTGGAACAGTTTTTCCACTTTTGCATTTTTGCCTGGTCTTTTTGTTAATTGAAGTCGGCTACACTGTACTCTGTACAATCGCGACTGGTCATTACTATATTCAACTTTTGACTATAAGTTATGTGCCCTTCGGCAGCCCAGAAGACGACAAATCTTTGGGCTAAGCCCATTTAACTCACCCAGGAATTGTCTTATTTTTAAGTCCAAGACAATCTCATTGTCTTTATCTACGTGTAGAAAAACCAGACCATTTGTACATAAAAAACACAAGGTACTTGATACAGTCTGCTGTAAAGAGTACATCTGACAACAGACCCACATGAATAAGGTGCCAAAAGATGCGGAATTGAGCCAGGCATCGGCAGCTGTTGAAAAATTGCAAACTTTCCTGGTTTCCATGGAGTAAGAGCCGTTGCTACGCACATGATTATGACATAAATAATCATTGAATTGTCGCTACAGCCAAAAGTATTGGTCGGAGAGCAACGCGGATTGCACCATTCGATTTCTCGTCACAAAATACGTCGTATTAGCCTCTTACTAGTAGCACTGGAACAGCTTTTCCACTTTTGCATTTTTGCCTGGTGTTTTTGTTAATTGAAACCGGCTACACTGTACTCTGTACCATCGCGACTGGTCATTACTATATTCAACTTTTGACTATAAGTTATGTGCCCTTCGGTAGCCCAGAAGACGACAAATCTTTGGGCCAAGCCCATTTAACTCACCCAGCAATTGCCTTACTTCTAAGTGCAAGACAATCTCAATGTCTTTATCTACGTGTTGAAAAACCACACCATTTGTTCATGAAAAAGACAAGGTACTTGATACAGTCTGCTGTAAAAAGTACAACTGAACACTGACCCACTTCAGTAAGGTGCTAAAAGATGCGGAATTGAGCCAGGCATCGGCAGCTGATGAAAAATTGCAAATTTCCCTGGTTTCCATGGAGTAAGAGCCGTTGCTGGGCACGTGATTATGACATCAATGATCATTCAATTGTCACTACAGCCAAAAGTATTGGTCGGAGAGCAACGCGGTTTGCACCATTTGATTTCTCGTCACAAAATACGTCGGATTAGCCTCTTACCAGCTGCACTGGAACAGTTTTTCCACTTTTGCATTTTTACCTGGTCTTTTGTTAATTGAAATCGGCTACACTGTACTCTGTACAATCGCGACTGGTCATTACTATATTCAACTTTTGACTATAAGTTATGTGCCCTTCGGTAGCCCAGAAGACGACAAAACTTTGGGCCAAGCCCATTTAACTCACCCAGCAATTGCCTTACTTCTAAGTGCAAGACAATCTCAATGTCTTTATCTACGTGTAGAAAAACCACACCATTTGTAAATGAAAAACACAAGGTACTTGATACAGTCTGCTGTAAAAAGTACAACTGAACACTGACCCACTTCAGTAAGGTGCCAAAAGATGCGGAATTGAGCCAGGCATCGGCAGCTGTTGAAAAATTGCAAATTTCCCTGGTTTTTATGGAGTAAGAGACGTTGCTGGGCACGTGATTATGACATCAATGATTATTGAATTGTCACTACAGCCAAAAGTATTGGTCGGAGAGCAACGCGGTTTGCACCATTCGATTTCTCGTCACAAAATACGTCGGATTAGCCTCTTACCAGCTGCACTGGAACAGTTTTTTCCACTTTTGCATTTTTACCTGGTCTTTTTGTTAATTAAAATCGGCTACACTGTGCTCTGTACAATCGCGACTGGTCATTAGTATATTCAACTTTTGACTATAAGTTATGTGCCCTTCGGTAGCCCAGAAGACCTGAAATCTTTGGGCTAAGCGCATTTAACTCACCCAGCAATTGTGTTACTTCTAAGTGCAAGACAATCTCAATGTCTTTATTTACGTGTAGAAAAACCACACCTTTTGTACATAAAAATCACAAGGTACTTGATACAGTCTGCTGTAAAAAGTACAACGGAACACTGACCCACATTTATAAGGTGCCAAAAGATGCGGAATTGGGCCAGGCATCGGCAGCTGTTAAAAAATTGCAAATATCCCTGGTTTCCATGGAGTAAGAGCCGTTAGTGGGCACGTGATTATGACATAAATGATCATTGAATTGTCTCTACAGACGTATTGGTCAGAGAGCAACGCGGTTTGCACCATTCGATTTCTCGCCACAAAATATGTCGGATTAGCCTCTTACTAGTAGCACTGGAACAGTTTTTCAACTTTTGCATTTTTACCTGGTCTTTTTGTTAATTGAAATCGGCTACACTGTACTCTGTACAATCGCGACTGGTCATTACTATATTCAACTTTTGACTATAAGTTATGTGCCCTTCGGTAGCCCAGAAGACGTCAAATCTTTGGGCTAAGCCCATTTAACTCACCCAGCAATTGTCTTATTTCTAAGTCCAAGACAATCTCAATGTCTTTATCTACGTGTAGAAAAACCACACCATTTGTACAAAAATAACAAAAGGTACTTGATACAGTCTGCTGTAAAAAGTTCAACTGACCACAGACCCACATGAATAATGTGCCAAAAGATGCGGAATTGGGCCAGGCATCGGCAGCTGTTAAAAAATTGCAAATATCCCTGGTTTCCATGGAGTAAGAGCCGTTGCTACGCACGTGATTATGACCTCAATGATCATTGAATTGTCTCTACAGCCAAAAGTATTGGTCAGAGAGCAACGCGGTTTGCACCATTCGATTTTTCGTCACAAAATACGTCGGATTAGACTCTTACTAGTAGCACTGGAACAGTTTTTCCACTTTTGCATTTTTGCCTGGTGTTTTTGTTAATTAAAACCGGCTACACTGTACTCTGTACAATCGCGACTGGTCATTACTATATTCAACTATTGACTATAAGTTATGTGCAATTCGGTAGCCCAGAAGACCTGAAATCTTTGGGCCAAGCCCATTTAACTCACCCAGCAATTGTCTTATTTCTAAGTCCAAGACAATCTCAATGTCTTTATCTACGTGTAGAAAAACCACACCATTTGTACGTGAAAAACACAAGGTACTTGATACAGTCTGCTGTAAAAAGTACAACTGAACACTGACCCACTTCAGTAAGGTGCCAAAAGATGCGAAATTTAGCCAGGCATCGGCAGCTGTTGAAAAATTGCAAATTTCCCTGGTTTCCATGGAGTAAGAGACGTTGCTGGGCACGTGATTATGACATCAATGATCATTCAATTGTCACTACAGCCAAAAGTATTGGTCGGAGAGCAACGCGGTTTGCACCATTCGATTTCTCGTCACAAAATACGTCGGATTAGCCTCTTACCAGCAGCACTGGAACAGTTTTTCCACTTTTGCATTTTTACCTGGTCTTTTTGTTAATTGAAATCGGCTACACTGTACTCTGTACAATCGCGACTGGTCATTACTATATTCAACTTTTGACTATAAGTTATGTGCCCTTCGGTAGCCCAGAAGACGTCAAATCTTTGGGCTAAGCCCATTTAACTCACCCAGCAATTGTCTTACTTCTAAGTGCAAGACAATCTCAATGTCTTTATCTACGTGTAGAAAAACCACACCTTTTGTACATAAAAATCACAAGGTACTTGATACGGTCTGCTGTAAAAAGTACAACTGACAACAGACCCACATGAATAAGGTGCCAAAAGATGCGGAATTGGGCCAGGCATCGGCAGCTGTTAAAAAATTGCAAATATCCCTGGTTTCCATGGAGTAAGAGCCGTTGCTGGGCACGTGATTATGACATAAATGATCATTCAATTGTCGCTACAGCCAAAAGTATTGGTCGGAGAGCAACGCGGTTTGCACCATTGGATTTCTCGTCACAAAATACGTCGGATTAGCCTTTTGTCAGCAGCACTGGAACAGTTTTTCCACTTTTGCATTTTTACCTGGTCTTTTTGTTAATTGAAATCGGCTACACTGTACTCTGTACAATCGCGACTGGTCATTACTATATTCAACTTTTGACTATAAGTTATGTGCCCTTCGGTAGCCCAGAAGACGTCAAATCTTTGGGCTAAGCCCATTTAACTCACCCAGCAATTGTGTTACTTCTAAGTGCAAGACAATCTCAATGTCTTTATCTACGTGTAGAAAAACCACACCTTTTGTACATAAAAATCACAAGGTACTTGATACAGTCTGCTGTAAAAAGTACAACTGAACACTGACCCACATTTATAAGGTGCCAAAAGATGCGGAATTGGGCCAGGCATCGGCAGCTGTTGAAAAATTGCAAATATCCCTGGTTTCCATGGAGTAAGAGCCGTTGCTGGGCACGTGATTATGACATCAATGATCATTCAAATGTCCCTACAGCCAAAAGTATTGGTCGGAGAGCAACGCGGTTTGCACCATTCGATGTCTCGTCACAAAATACGTCGGATTAGCCTCTTACCAGCAGCACAGGGACAGTTTTTCCACTTTTGCATTTTTGCCTGGTCTTTTTGTTAATTGAAATCGGCTACACTGTACTCTGTACAATCGCGACTGGTCATTACTATATTCAACTTTTGACTATAAGTTATGTGCTCTTCGGTAGCCCAGAAGACCTGAAATCTTTGGGCTAAGCGCATTTAACTCACCCAGCAATTGTGTTACTTCTAAGTGCAAGACAATCTCAATGTCTTTATCTACGTGTAGAAAAACCACACAATTTGTACGTGAAAAACACAAGGTACTTGATACAGTCTGCTGTAAAAAGTACAACTGAACACTGACCCACTTCAGTAAGGTGCCAAAAGATGCGGAATTGAGCCAGGCATCGGCAGCTGTTGAAAAATTGCAAATATCCCTGGTTTCTATGGAGTAAGAGCCGTTGCTACGCACGTGATTATGACATAAATAATCATTCAATTGTCGCTACAGCCAAAAGTATTGGTCGGAGAGCAACGCGGATTGCACCATTCGATTTCTCGTCACAAAATACGTCGGATTAGCCTCTTACTAGTAGCACTGGAACAGTTTTTCCACTTTTGCATTTTTGCCTGGTGTTTTTGTTAATTAAAACCGGCTACACTGTACTCTGTACAATCGCGACTGGTCATTACTATATTCAACTACTGACTATAAGTTATGTGCCCTTCGGTAGCCCAGAAGACCTGAAATCTTTGGGCTAAGCCCATTTAACTCACCCAGCAATTGTCTTATTTCTAAGTCCAAGACAATCTCAATGTCTTTATCTACGTGTAGAAAAACCACACCATTTGTACGTGAAAAACACAAGGTACTTGATACAGTCTGCTGTAAAAAGTACAACTGAACACTGACCCACTTCAGTAAGGTGCCAAAAGATGCGGAATTTAGCCAGGCATCGGCAGCTGTTGAAAAATTGCAAATTTCCCTGGTTTCCATGGAGTAAGAGACGTTGCTGGGCACGTGATTATGACATCAATGATCATTCAATTGTCACTACAGCCAAAAGTATTGGTCGGAGAGCAACGCGGTTTGCACCATTCGATTTGTCGTCACAAAATACGTCGGATTAGCCTCTTACCAGCAGCACTGGAACAGTTTTTCCACTTTTGCATTTTTACCTGGTCTTTTTGTTAATTGAAATCGGCTACACTGTACTCTGTACAATCGCGACTGGTCATTACTATATTCAACTTTTGACTATATGTTATGTGCCCTTCGGTAGCCCAGAAGACGTCAAATCTTTGGGCTAAGCCCATTTAACTCACCCAGCATTGCCTTACTTCTAAGTCGAAGACAATCTCAATGTCTTTATCTACGTGTAGAAAAACCACACCATTTGTACATAAAAAACACAAGGTACTTGATACAGTCTGCTGTAAAAAGTACAACTGAACACTGACCCACTTCAGTAAGGTGCCAAAAGATGCGGAATTGAGCCAGGCATCGGCAGCTGTTGAAAATTGCAAATATCCCTGGTTTCCATGGAGTAAGAGCCGTTGCTGGGCACGTGATTATGACATCAATGATCATTCAATTGTCGCTACAGCCAAAAGTATTGGTCGGAGAGCAACGCGGATTGCACCATTCGATTTCTCGTCACAAAATACGTCGGATTAGCCTCTTACCAGCAGCACTGGAACAGTTTTTCCACTTTTGCATTTTTGCCTGGTCGTTTTGTTAATTGAAATCGGCTACACTGTACTCTGTACAATCGCGACTGGTCATTACTATATTCAACTTTTCACTATAAGTTATGTGCCCTTCGGTAGCCCAGAAGACGACAAATCTTTGGGCCAAGCCCATTTAACTCACCCAGCAATTGCCTTACTTCTAAGTGCAAGACAATCTCAATGTCTTTATCTACGTGTAGAAAAACCACACCATTTGTACGTGAAAAACACAAGGTACTTGATACAGTCTGCTGTAAAAAGTACAACTGAACACTGACCCACTTCAGTAAGGAGCCAAAAGATGCGGAATTGAGCCAGGCATCGGCAGCTGTTGAAAAATTGCAAATTTCCCTGGTTTCCATGGAGTAAGAGACGTTGCTGGGCACGTGATTATGACATCAATGATCATTCAATTGTCACTACAGCCAAAAGTATTGGTCGGAGAGCAACACGGTTTGCACCATTGGATTTCTCGTCACAAAATACGTCGGATTAGCCTTTTGTCAGCAGCACTGGAACAGTTTTTCCACTTTTGCATTTTTACCTGGTCTTTTTGTTAACTGAAATCGGCTACACTGTACTCTGTACAATCGCGACTGGTCATTACTATATTCAACTTTTGACTATAAGTTATGTGCCCTTCGGTAGCCCAGAAGACGTCAAATCTTTGGGCTAAGCCCATTTAACTCACCCAGCAATTGTGTTACTTCTAAGTGCAAGACAATCTCAATGTCTTTATCTACGTGTAGAAAAACCACACCTTTTGTACAGAAAAATCACAAGGTACTTGATACAGTCTGCTGTAAAAAGTACAACTGAACACTGACCCACTTCAGTAAGGTGCCAAAAGATGCGGAATTGAGCCAGGCATCGGCAGCTGTTGAAAAATTGCAAATATCCCTGGTTTCTATGGAGTAAGAGCCGTTGCTACGCACGTGATTATGACATAAATAATCATTCAATTGTCGCTACAGCCAAAAGTATTGGTCGGAGAGCAACGCGGATGGCACCATTCGATTTCTCGTCACAAAATACGTCGGATTAGCCTCTTACTAGTAGCACTGGAACAGTTTTTCCACTTTTGCATTTTTGCCTGGTGTTTTTGTTAATTAAAACCGGCTACACTGTACTCTGTACAATCGCGACTGGTCATTACTATATTCAACTATTGACTATAAGTTATGTGCCCTTCGGTAGCCCAGAAGACGTCAAATCTTTGGGCTAAGCCCATTTAACTCACCCAGCAATTGTCTTATTTCTAAGTCCAAGACAATCTCAATGTCTTTATCTACGTGTAGAAAAACCACACCATTTGTACGTGAAAAACACAAGGTACTTGATACAGTCTGCTGTAAAAAGTACAACTGAACACTGACCCACTTCAGTAAGGTGCCAAAAGATGCGGAATTTAGCCAGGCATCGGCAGCTGTTGAAAAATTGCAAATTTCCCTGGTTTCCATGGAGTAAGAGACGTTGCTGGGCACGTGATTATGACATCAATGATCATTCAATTGTCACTACAGCCAAAAGTATTGGTCGGAGAGCAACGCGGTTTGCACCATTCGATTTGTCGTCACAAAATACGTCGGATTAGCCTCTTACCAGCAGCACTGGAACATTTTTTCCACTTTTGCATTTTTGCCTGGTCTTTTGTTAATTGAAATCGGCTACACTGTACTCTGTACAATCGCGACTGGGTCATTACTATATTCAACTTTTGACTATATGTTATGTGCCCTTCGGTAGCCCAGAAGACGTCAAATCTTTGGGCTAAGCCCATTTAACTCACCAGCATTGCCTTACTTCTAAGTCGAAGACAATCTCAATGTCTTTATCTACGTGTAGAAAAACCACACATTTGTACATAAAAAAACACAAGGTACTTGATACAGTCTGCTGTAAAAAGTACAACTGAACACTGACCCACTTCAGTAAGGTGCCAAAAGATGCGGAATTGAGCCAGGCATCGGCAGCTGTTGAAAAATTGCAAATATCCCTGGTTTTCCATGGAGTAAGAGCGTTGCTGGGCACGTGATTATGCCATCAATGATCATTCAATTGTCGCTACAGCCAAAGTATTGGTCGGAGAGCAACGCGGATTGCACCATTCGATTTCTCGTCACAAAATACGTCGGATTAGCCTCTTACCAGCAGCACTCGGAACAGTTTTTCCACTTTTGCATTTTTTCCTGGTCGTTTTGTTAATTGAAATCGGCTACACTGTACTCTGTACAATCGCGACTGGTCATTACTATATTCAACTTTTGACTATAAGTTATGTGCCTTTCGGTAGCCGAGAAGACGACAAATCTTTGGGCCAAGCCCATTTAACTCACCCAGCAATTGCCTTACTTCTAAGTGGAAGACAATCTGAATGTCTTTATCTACGTGTAGAAAAACCACACCATTTGTACGTGAAAAACACAAGGTACTTGATACAGTCTGCTGTAAAAAGTACAACTGAACACTGACCCACTTCAGTAAGGTGCCAAAAGATGCGGAATTGAGCCAGCATCGGCAGCTGTTGAAAAGTTGCAAATTTCCCTGGTTTCCATGGAGTAAGAGACGTTGCTGGGCACGTGATTATGACATAAATGATCAATCAATTGTCACTACAGCCAAAAGTATTGGTCGGAGAGCAACGCGGTTTGCACCATTCGATTTCTCGTCACAAAATACGTCGGATTAGCCACTTACTAGTAGCACTGGAACAGTTTTTTCCACTTTTGCATTTTTGCCTGGTCTTTTTGTTAATTGAAATCGGCTACACTGTACTCTGTACAATCGCGACTGGTCATTACTATATTCAACTTTTGACTATAAGTTATGTGCCCTTCGGTAGCCCAGAAGACCTGAAATCTTTGGGGCAAGCCCATTTAACTCACCCCAGCAATTGTCTTTTTTCTAAGTCCAAGACAATCTCAATGTCTTTATCTACGTGTAGAAAAACCACACCATTTGTACATAAAAAACACAAGGTACTTGATACAGTCTGCTGTAAAAAGTACAACTAAACACTGACCCACATTTATCAGATGCCAAAAGATGCGGAATTGAGCCAGGCATCGGCAGCTGTTAAAAAATTGCAAATATCTCTGGTTTCCATGGAGTAAGAGCCGTTGCTGGGCACGTGATTATGACATCAATGATCATTGAATTGTCGCTACAGCCAAAAGTATTGGTCGGAGAGCAACGCGGTTTGCACCATTCGATTTCTCGTCCACAAAATACGTCGGAATAGCTTTTTGTCAGCAGCACTGGATCATTTTTTTCCACTTTTGCATTTTTGCCTGGTCTTTCTGTTAATTGAAATCGGCTACACTGTACTCTGTACAATCACGACTGGTCATTACTATATTCAACTTTTGACTATAAGTTATGTGCCTTTCGGTAGCCGAGAAGACGACAAATCTTTGGGCAAGCCCATTTAACTCACCCAGCAATTGCCTTACTTCTAAGTGCAAGACAATCTCAATGTCTTTATCTACGTGTAGAAAAACCACACCATTTGTACGTGAAAAACACAAGGTACTTGATACAGTCTGCTGTAAAAAGTTACAACTGAACACTGACCCACTTCAGTAAGGTGCCAAAAGATGCGGAATTGAGCCAGGCATCGGCAGCTGTTGAAAAATTGCAAATTTCCCTGGTTTCCATGGAGTAAGAGACGTTGCTGGGCACGTGATTATGACATCAATGATCATTCAATTGTCACTACAGCCAAAAGTATTGGTCGGAGAGCAACGCGGTTTGCACCATTCGATTTCTCGTCACAAAATACGTCGGATTAGCCTTTTACCAGCAGCAATGGAAACAGGTTTTTCCACTTTTGCATTTTTCCTGGTCTTTTTGTTAATTGAAATCGGCTACACTGTACTCTGTACAATCGCGACTGGTCATTACTATATTCAACTTTTCACTATAAGTTATGTGCCCTTCGGTAGCCCAGAAGACCTGAAATCTTTGGGCTAAGCCCATTTAACTCACCCAGCAATTGGTCTTACTTCTAAGTCCAAGACAATCTCAATGTCTTTATCTACGTGTAGAAAAAACCACACCTTTTTGTACATAAAAATCACAAGGTACTTGATACAGTCTGCTGTAAAAAGTACAACTGACAACAGACCCACATGAATAAGGTGCCAAAAGATGCGGATTGGGCCAGGCATCGGCAGCTGTTAAAAAATTGCAAATATCCCTGGTTTCCATGGAGTAATAGCCGTGCTACGCACGTGATTATGACATAAATGATCATTCAATTGTCGCTACAGCCAAAAGTATTGGTCGGAGAGCAACGCGGATTGCACCATTCGATTTCTCGTCACAAAATACGTCGGATTAGCCTCTTACTAGTAGCACTGGAACAGTTTTTCCTCTTTTGCATTTTTGCCTGGTCTTTTTGTTAATTGAAACCGGCTACACTGTACTCTGTACAATCGCGACTGGTCATTACTATATTCAACTTTTGACTATAAGTTATGTGCCCTTCGGTAGCCAGAAGACCTGAAATCTTTGGGCCAAGCCCATTTAACTCACCCAGCAATTGTCTTACTTCTAAGTGCAAGACAATCTCAATGTCTTTATTTACGTGTAGAAAAAACCACACTTTTGTACATAAAAATCACAAGGTACCTGATACAGTCCTGCTGTAAAAAGTACACTGACAACAGACCCACATGAATAAGGTGCCAAAAGATGCGGAATTGGGCCAGGCATCGGCAGCTGTTGAAAAATTGCAAATTTTCCTGGTTTCCATGGAGTAAGAGCCGTTGCTGGGCACGTGAATATGACATCAATGATCGTTCAATTGTGACTACAGCAAAAGTTATTGGTCGGAGAGCAACGCGGTTTGCACCATTCGATTTGTCGTCACAAAATACGTCGGATTAGCCTCTTACCAGCAGCACTGGAACATTTTTCGAATTTAGTATTTTTGCCTGGTCTTTTTGTTAATTGAAATCGGCTACACTGTACTATGTACCATCGCGACTGGTCATTACTATATTCAACTTTTGAATATATGTTATGTGCCCTTCGGTAGCCCAGAAGACGTCTAATCTTTGGGCTAAGCCCATTTAACTCACCAGCAATTGCCTTACTTCTAAGTCGAAGACAATCTCAATGTCTTTATCTACGTGTAGAAAAACCAGACCATTTGTACATAAAAAACACAAGGTACTTGATACAGTCTGCTGTAAAAAGTACAACTAAACACTGACCCACATTTATCAGATGCCAAAAGATGCGGAATTGGGGCCAGGCATCGGCAGCTGTTAAAAAATTGCAAATATCCCTGGTTTCCATGGAGTAAGAGCCGTTGCTGGGCACGTGATTATGACCTCAATGATCATTGAATTGTCGCTACAGCCAAAAGTATTGGTCGGAGAGCAACGCGGTTTGCACCATTCGATTTCTCGTCACAAAATACGTCGGATTAGCCTCTTATCAGCAGCACTGGATCATTTTTTCCACTTTTGCATTTTTGCCTGTCTTTTTGTTAATTGAAATCGACTACACTGTACTCTGTACAATCGCGACTGGTCATTACTATATTCAACTTTTGACTATAAGTTATGTGCCCTTCGGTAGCCAGAAGACCTGAAATCTTAGGCTAAGCGCATTTAACTCACCTAGCAATTGTGTTACTTCTAGTGAAGACAATCTCAATGTCTTTAATTTACGTGTAGAAAAACCACACCTTTTGTACATAAAAATCACAAGGTACTTACTTGATACAGTCTGCTGTAAAAAGTACAACTGACAACAGACCCACATGAATAAGGTGCCAAAAACATGCGGAATTTAGCCAGGCATCGGCAGCTGTTGAAAAATTGCAAATATATCTGGTTTCCATGGAGTAAGAGCCGTTGCTGGGCAGGTGATTATGACATCAATGATCATTCAATGTTCACTACAGCCAAAAGTATTGGTCGGAGAGCAACGCGGTTTGCACCATTCGATTTGTCGTCACAAAATACGTCGGATTAGCCTCTTGTCAGCAGCACTGGAACAATTTTTCCAATTTTGCATTTTTGCCTGGTCTTTTTGTTAATTGAAATCGGCTACACTGTACTATGTACCATCGCGACTGGTCATTACTATATTCAACTTTTGACTATATGTTATGTGCCCTTCGGTAACCCAGAAGACGTCAAATCTTTGGGCTAAGCTCATTTAACTCACCCAGCAATTGCCTTACTTCTAAGTCGAAGACAATCTCAATGTCTTTATCTACGTGTAGAAAAACCACACCATTTGTACATGAAAAACACAAGGTACTTGATACAGTCTGCTGTAAAAAGTACAACTGAACACTGACCCACTTCAGTAAGGTGCCAAAAGATGCGGAATTGAGCCAGGCATCGGCAGCTGTTAAAAAATTGCAAATATCTCTGGTTTCCATGGAGTAAGAGCCGTTGCTGGGAACGTAATTATGACATCAATGATCATTCAATTGTCGCTACAGCCAAAAGTATTGGTCGGAGAGCAACGCGGTTTGCACCATTCGATTTCTCGTCACAAAATACGTCGGATTAGCCTTTTGTCAGCAGCACTGGATATTTTTCCAATTTTGCATTTTTGCCTGGTCTTTTTGTTAATTGAAATCGGCTACACTGTACTCTGTACAATCGCGACTGGTCATTACTATATTCAACTTTTGACTATAAGTTATGTGCCTTTCGGTAGCCCAGAAGACGACAAATCTTTGGGCCAAGCCCATTTAACTCACCCAGCAATTGCCTTACTTCTAAGTCCAAGACAATCTCAATGTCTTTATCTACGTGTAGAAAAACCACACCATTTGTACATAAAAAACACAAGGTACTTGATACAGTCTGCTGTAAAAAGTACAACTAAACACTGACCCACATTTATCAGATGCCAAAAGATGCGGAATTGAGCCAGGCATCGGCAGCTGTTAAAAAATTGCAAATATCTCTGGTTTCCATGGAGTAAGAGCCGTTGCTGGGCACGTGATTATGACATCAATGATCATTGAATTGTCGCTACAGCCAAAAGTATTGGTCGGAGAGCAACGCGGTTTGCACCATTCGATTTCTCGTCACAAAATACGTCGGATTAGCCTTTTGTCAGCAGCACTGGATCATTTTTTCCACTTTTGCATTTTTGCCTGGTCTTTCTGTTAATTGAAATCGGCTACACGGTACTCTGTACAATCGCGACTGGTCATTACTATATTCAACTTTTGACTATAAGTTATGTGCCTTTCGGTAGCCGAGATGACGACAAATCTTTGGGCCAAGCCAATTTAACTCACCCAGCAATTGCCTTACTTCTAAGTGCAAGACAATCTCAATGTCTTTATCTACGTGTAGAAAAACCACACCATTTGTACGTGAAAAACACAAGGTACTTGATACAGCCTGCTGTAAAAAGTACAACTGAACACTGACCCACTTCAGTAAGGTGCCAAAAGATGCGGAATTGAGCCAGGCATCGGCAGCTGTTGAAAAATTGCAAATTTCCCTGGTTTCCATGGAGTAAGAGACGTTGCTGGGCACGTGATTATGACATCAATGATCATTTAATTGTCACTACAGCCAAAAGTATTGGTCGGAGAGCAACGCGGTTTGCACCATTCGATTTCTCGTCACAAAATACGTCGGATTAGCCTCTTACTAGTAGCACTGGAACAGTTTTTCCACTTTTGCATTTTTCCCTGGTCTTTTTGTTAATTGAAACCGGCTACACTATACTCTGTACAATCGCGACTGGTCATTACTATATTCAACTTTTGACTATAAGTTATGTGCCCTTCGGTAGTCCAGAAGACCTGAAATCTTTGGGCCAAGCCCATTTAACTCACCCAGCAATTGTCTTACTTCTAAGTGCAAGACAATCTCAATGTCTTTATTTACGTGTAGAAAAACCACACCTTTTGTACATAAAAATCACAAGGTACCTGATACAGTCTGCTGTAAAAAGTACACCTGACAACAGACCCACATGAATAAGGTGCCAAAAGATGCGGAATTGGGCCAGGCATCGGCAGCTGTTGAAAAATTGCAAATTTTCCTGGTTTCCATGGAGTAAGAGCCGTTGCTGGGCACGTGAATATGACATCAATGATCGTTCAATTGTGACTACAGCCAAAAGTATTGGTCGGAGAGCAACGCGGTTTGCACCATTCGATTTGTCGTCACAAAATACGTCGGATTAGCCTCTTACCAGCAGCACTGGAACAATTTTTCGAATTTTGTATTTTTGCCTGGTGTTTTTGTTAATTGAAATCGGCTACACTGTACTATGTACCATCGCGACTGGTCATTACTATATTCAACTTTTGACTATAAGTTATGTGCCCTTCGGTAGCCCAGAAGACCTGAAATCTTTAGGCTGAGCGCATTTAACTCACCTAGCAATTGTGTTACTTCTAAGTGCAAGACAATCTCAATGTCTTTATCTACGTGTAGAAAAAACCACACCTTTTGTACATAAAAATCACAAGGTACTTGATACAGTCTGCTGTAAATAGTACAACTGACAACAGACCCACATAAATAAGGTGCCAAAACATGCGGAATTTAGCCATGCATCGGCAGCTGTTAAAAAATTGCAAATATATCTGGTTTCCATGGAGTAAGAGCCGTTGCTGGGCAGGTGATTATGACATCAATGATCATTCAATTGTCACTACAGCCAAAAGTATTGGTCGGAGAGCGCCGCGGTTTGCACCATTCGATTTGTCGTCACAAAATACGTCGGATTAGCCTCTTGTCAGCAGCACTGGAACAATTTTTCCAATTTTGCATTTTTGCCTGGTCTTTTTGTTAATTGAAATCGGCTACACTGTACTATGTACCATCGCGACTGGTCATTACTATATTCAACTTTTGACTATATGTTATGTGCCCTTCGGTAACCCAGAAGACCTGAAATCTTTGGGCTAAGCCCATTTAACTCACCCAGCAATTGCCTTACTTCTAAGTCGAAGACAATCTCAATGTCTTTATCTACGTGTAGAAAAACCACACCATTTGTACATGAAAAACACAAGGTACTTGATACAGTCTGCTGTAAAAAGTACAACTGAACACTGACCCACTTCAGTAAGGTGCCAAAAGATGCGGAATTGAGCCAGGCATCGGCAGCTGTTGAAAAATTGCAAATTTCTTTGGTTTCCATGGAGTAAGAGACGTTGCTGGGCACGTGATTATGACATCAATGATCATTGAAGTGTCACTACAGCCAAAACTGTTGGTCGGAGAGCAACGCGGTTTGCACCATTCGATTTCTCGTCACAAAATACGTCGGATTAGCCTCTTACCAGCAGCACTGGAACATTTTTTCCACTTTTGCATTTTTGCCTGGTCTTTTTGTTAATTGAAATCGACTACACTGTACTATGTACCATCGCGACTGGTCATTACTATATTCAACTTTTGACTATATGTTATGTGCCCTTCGGTAGCCCAGAAGACGTCAAATCTTTGGGCTAAGCCGATTTAACTCACCCAGCAATTGCCTTACTTCTAAGTCGAAGACAATCTCAATGTCTTTATCTACGTGTAGAAAAACCACATCAATTGTACATAAAAAAAACACAAGGTACTTGATACAGTCTGCTGTAAAAAGTACAACTGAACACTGACCCACTTCAGTAAGGTGCCAAAAGATGCGGAATTGAGCCAGGCATCGGCAGCTGTTGAAAAATTGCAAATATCCCTGGTTTCCATGGAGTAAGAGCCGTTGCTGGGCACGTGATTATGACATCAATGATCATTGAATTGTCGCTACAGCCAAAAGTATTGGTCGGAGAGCAACGCGGTTTGCACCATTCGATTTCTCGTCACAAAATACGTCGGATTAGCCTCTTACCAGCAGCACTGGATCATTTTTTCCACTTTTGCATTTTTGCCTGGTCTTTTTGTTAATTGAAATCGGCTACACTGTACTCTGTACAATCGCGACTGGTCATTACTATATTCAACTTTTGACTATAAGTTATGTGCCCTTCGGTAGCCCAGAAGACGACAAATCTTTGGGCCAAGCCCATTTAACTCACCCAGCAATTGCCTTACTTCTAAGTGCAAGACAATCTCAATGTCTTTATCTACGTGTAGAAAAACCACACCATTTGTACGTGAAAAACACAAGGTACTTGATACAGTCTGCTGTAAAAAGTACAACTTAACACTGACCCACTTCAGTAAGGTGCCAAAAGATGCGGAATTGAGCCAGGCATCGGCAGCTGTTGAAAAGTTGCAAATTTCCCTGGTTTCCATGGAGTAAGAGACGTTGCTGGGCACGTGATTATGACATCAATGATCATTCAATTGTCACTACAGCCAAAAGTATTGGTCGGAGAGCAACGCGGTTTGCACCATTCGATTTCTCGTCACAAAATACGTCGTATTAGCCTCTTACTAGTAGCACTGGAACAGTTTTTTCACTTTTGCATTTTTGCCTGGTCTTTTTGTTAATTGAAATCGGCTACACTGTACTCTGTACAATCGCGACTGGTCATTACTATATTCAACTTTTGACTATAAGTTATGTGCCCTTCGGTAGCCCAGAAGACCTGAAATCTTTGGGGCAAGCCCATTTAACTCACCCAGCAATTGTCTTACTTCTAAGTCCAAGACAATCTCAATGTCTTTATCTACTTGTAGAAAAACCACACCATTTGTACATAAAAAACACAAGGCACTTGATACAGTCTGCTGTAAAAAGTACAACTAAACACTCACCCACATTTATCAGATGCCAAAAGATGCGGAATTGAGCCAGGCATCGGCAGCTGTTAACAAATTGCAAATATCTCTGGTTTCCATGGAGTAAGAGCCGTTGCTGGGCACGTGATTATGACATCAATGATCATTCAATTGTCGCTACAGCCAAAAGTATTGGTCGGAGAGCAACGCGGTTTGCACCATTCGATTTCTCGTCACAAAATACGTCGGATTAGCCTTTTACCAGCAGCACTGGAAGATTTTTTCCACTTTTGCATTTTTGCCTGGTCTTTCTGTTAATTGAAATCGGCTACACTGTACTCTGTACAATCGCGACGGGTCATTACTATATTCAACTTTTCACTATAAGTTATGTGCCCTTCGGTAGCCCAGAAGACGACAAATCTTTGGGCCCAGCCCATTTAACTCACCCAGCAATTGGCTTACTTCTAAGTGCAAGACAATCTCAATGTCTTTATCTACGTGTAGAAAAACCACACCATTTGTACGTGAAAAACACAAGGTACTTGATACAGTCTGCTGTAAAAAGTACAACTGAACACTGACCCACTTCAGTAAGGTGCCAAAAGATGCGGAATTGAGCCAGGCATCGGCAGCTGTTGAAAAATTGCAAATTTTCCTGGTTTCCATGGAGTAAGAGACGTTGCTGGGCACGTGATTATGACATCAATGATTATTCAATTGTCACTACAGCCAAAAGTATTGGTCGGAGAGCAACGGGGATTGCACCATTCAAATTCTCGTCACAAAATACGTCGGATTAGCCTCTTACTAGTTGCACTGGAACAGTTTTTCCACTTTTGGATTTTTGCCTGGTGTTTTTGTTAATTGAAGCCGGCTACACTGTACTCTGTACAATCGCGACTGGTCATTACTATATTCAACTTTTGACTATAAGTTATGTGCCCTTCGGTAGCCCAGAAGACGTCAAATCTTTGGGCTAAGCCCATTTAACTCACCCAGCAATTGTCTTACTTCTAAGTGCAAGACAATCTCAATGTCTTTATTTACGTGTAGAAAAACCACACCTTTTGTACATAAAAATCACAAGGTACTTGATACAGTCTGCTGTAAAAAGTACAACTGACAACAGACCCACATGAATCAGGTGCCAAAAGATGCGGAATTTAGCCAGGCATCGGCAGCTGTTGAAAAATTGCAAATTTTCCTGGTTTCCATGGAGTAAGAGACGTTGCTGGGCACGTGATTATAATATAAATGATCATTCAATTGTCGCTACAGCCAAAAGTATTGGTCGGAGAGCAACGCAGATTGCACCATTCGATTTCTCGTCACAAAATACGTCGGATTAGCCTCTTACTAGTAGCACTGGAACAGTTTTTCCACTTTTGCATTTTTGCCTGGTCTTTTTGTTAATTAAAACCGGCTACACTGTACTCTGTACAATCGCGACTGGTCATTACTATATTCAACTATTGACTATAAGTTATGTGCCCTTCGGTAGCCCAGAAGACCTGAAATCTTTGGGCTAAGCCCATTTAACTCACCCAGCAATTGTCTTATTTCTAAGTCCAAGACAATCTCAATGTCTTTATCTACGTGTAGAAAAACCACACCATTTGTACGTGAAAAACACAAGGTACTTGATACAGTCTGCTGTAAAAAGTACAACTGAACACTGACCCACTTCAGTAAGGTGTCAAAAGATGCGGGAATTGAGCCAGGCATCGGCAGCTGTTGAAAAATTGCAAATTTTCCTGGTTTCCATGGAGTAAGAGACCGTTGCTGGGCACGTGATTATGACATCAATGATCATTGAATTGTCACTACAGCCAAAAGTATTGGTCGGAGAGCAACGCGGTTTGCACCATTCGATTTCTCGTCACAAAATACGTCGGATTAGCCTCTTACCAGCAGCACTGGAACATTTTTTCCACTTTTGCATTTTTGCCGGGTCTTTTTGTTAATTGAAATCGACTACACTGTACTCTGTACAATCGCGACTGGTCATTACTATATTCAACTTTTGACTATAAGTTATGTGCCCTTCGGTAGCCCAGAAGACGACAAATCTTTGGGCCAAGCCCATTTACCTCACCCAGCAATTGCCTTACTTCTAAGTGCAAGACAATCTCAATGTCTTTATCTACGTGTAGAAAAACCACGCCATTTGTACGTTAAAAACACAAGGTACTTGATACAGTCTGCTGTAAAAAGTACAACTGAACACTGACCCACTTCAGTAAGGTGCCAAAAGATGCGGAATTGGGCCAGGCATCGGCAGCTGTTGAAAAATTGCAAATTTCCCTGGTTTCCATGGAGTAAGAGCCGTTGCTGGGCACGTGATTATGACATCAATGATCATTCAATTGTCACTACACCCAAAAGTATTGGTCGGAGAGCAACGCGGTTTGCACCATTCGATTTCTCGCCACAAAATACGTTGGATTAGCCTCTTACCAGCAGCACTGGAACAATTTTTCCACTTTTGCATTTTTGCCTGGTTTTTTTGTTAATTGAATTCGGCTACACTGTACTCTGTACAATCGCGACTGGTCATTACTATATTCAACTTTTGACTATAAGTTATGTGCCCTTCGGTAGCCCAGAAGACCTGAAATCTTTGGGCTAAGCGCATTTAACTCACCCAGCAATTGTCTTATTTCTAAGTGCAAGACAATCTCAATGTCTTTATCTACGTGTAGAAAAACCACACCTTTTGTACATAAAAATCACAAGGTACTTGATACAGTCTGCTGTAAAAAGTACAACTGACTACAGACCCACATGAATAAGGTGCCAAAAGATGCGGAATTCAGCCAGGCATCGGCAGCTGTTGAAAAATTGCAAATTTTCCTGGTTTCCATGGAGTAAGAGACGTTGCTGGGCACGTGATTATGACATCAATGATCATTCAATTGTCACTACAGCCAAAAGTATTGGTCGGAGAGCAACGCGGTTTGCACCATTCGATTTGTCGTCACAAAATACGTCGGATTAGCCTCTTGTCAGCAGCACTGGAACAATTTTTCCAATTTTGCATTTTTGCCTGGTCTTTTTGTTAATTGAAATCGGCTACAGTGTACTATGTACCATCGCGACTGGTCATGACTATATTCAACTTTTGACTATATGTTATGTGCCCTTCTGTAACCCAGAAAACCTGAAGTCTTTGGGCTAAGCCCATTTAACTCACCCAGCAATTGCCTTACTTCTAAGTCAAAGACAATCTCAATGTCTTTATCTACGTGTAGAAAAACCACATTATTTGTACATGAAAAACACAAGGGTACTTGATTACAGTCTGCTGTAAAAAGTACAACTGAACACTGGACCCACTTCACTAAGGTGCCAAAAGATGCGGAATTGGGCCAGGCATCGGCAGCTGTTGAAAAATTGCAAATTTCCCTGGTTTCCATGGAGTAAGAGCCGTTGCTACGCACGTGATTATGACATAAAGGATCAATCAATTGTCGCTACAGCCAAAAGTATTGGGTCGGAGAGCAACGGGATTGCACCATTTAAATTCTCGTCACAAAATACGTCGGATTAGCCTCTTACTAGTTGCACTGGAACAGTTTTTCCACTTTGCATTTTTGCCTGGTGTTTTGTTAATTGAAGCCGGCTACACTGTACTCTGTACAATCGCGACTGGTCATTACTATATTCAACTTTTGACTATAAGTTATGTGCCGTTCGGTAGCCCAGAAAGACGTCAAATCTTGGGGCATAAAGCCCATTTAACTCACACCAGCAATTGGTGTTACTTCTAAGTGCAAGACAATCTCAATGTCTTTATTTACGTGTAGAAAAACCACACCTTTTGTACATTAAAAATCACAAGGTACTTGATACAGTCTGCTGTAAAAAGTACAACTAAACACTGACCCACATTTATAAGGTGCCAAAAGATGCGGAATTGGGCAGGCATCGGCAGCTGTTAAAAAATTGCCAATATCCCTGGTTTCCATGGAGTAATAACCGTTGCTAGGCACGTGATTATGACATCAATGTTCATTGAATTGTCTCTACAGCCAAAAGTATTGGTCAGAGAGCAACGCGGTTTGCACCATTCGATTTCTCGTCACAAAATAGTCGGATTAGCCTCTTACTAGTAGCACTGGAACAGTTTTTCCACTTTTGCATTTTTGCCTGGTGTTTTTGTTAATTAAAACCGGCTACACTGTACTCTGTACAATCGCGACTGGTCATTACTATATTCAACTATTGACTATAAGTTATGTGCCCTTCGGTATCCCAGAAGACCTGAAATCTTTGGCCCAAAGTCCCTTCAAGCCCATTTAACTCACCCAGCAATTGTCTTATTTCTAAGTCCAAGACAATCTCAATGTCTTTATCTACGTGTAGAAAAACCACACCATTTGTACGTGAAAAACACAAGGTACTTGATTACAGTCTGCTGTAAAAAGTACAACTGAACACTGACCCAATTCAGTAAGGTGCCAAAAGATGCGGAATTGAGCCAGGCATCGGCAGCTGTTGAAAAATTGCAAATTTCTTTGGTTTCCATGGTGTAAGAGACGTTGCTGGGCACGTGATTATGACATCAATGATCATTCAATTGTCACTACAGCCAAAACTATTGGTCGAGAGCAACGCGGTTTGCACCTTCGATTTCTCGTCACAAAATACGTCGGATTAGCCTCTTACCAGCAGCACTGGAACATTTTTTCCACTTTTGCATTTTGCCTGGTCTTTTTGTTAATTGAAATCGACTACACTGTTACTCTGTACAATCGCGACTGGTCATTACTATATTCAACTTTTGACTATAAGTTATGTGCCCTTCGGTAGCCAGAAGACGACAAATCTTTGGGCCAAGCCCATTTAACTCACCCAGCAATTGCCTTACTTCTAAGTGCAAGACAATCTCAATGTCTTTATTCTACGTGTAGAAAAACCACACCATTTGTACGTGAAAAACACAAGGTACTTGATACAGTCTGCTGTAAAAAGTACAACTGACACTGACCCACTTCAGTAAGGGTGCCAAAAGATGCGGAATTGAGCCAGGCATCGGCAGCTGTTGAAAAATTGCAAATTTCCTTGGTTTCCATGGAGTAAGAGCCGTTGCTGGGCACGTGATTATGACATCAATGATCATTCAATTGTCACTACAGCCAAAAGTATTGGTCGGAGAGCAACGCGGTTTGCACCATTCGATTTGTCGTCACAAAATACGTCGGATTAGCCTCTTGTCAGCAGCACTGGAACAATTTTTCCAATTTTGCCATTTTTTGCCTGGTCTTTTTGTTATTGAAATCGACTACACTGTACTCTGTACAATCGCGACTGGTCATTACTATATTCAACTTTTGACTATAAGTTATGTGCCCTTTCGGTAGCCCAGAAGACGACAAATCTTTGGGCCAAGCCCATTTAACTCACCCAGCAATTGCCTTACTTCTAAGTGCAAGGCAATCTCAATGTCTTTATCTACGTGTAGAAAAACCACACCATTTGTACGTGAAAAACACAAGGTACTTGATACAGTCTGCTGTAAAAAGTACAACTGAACACTGACCCACTTCAGTAAGGTGCCAAAAGATGCGGAATTGAGCCAGCATCGGCAGCTGTTGAAAAATTGCAAATTTCTTTGGTTTCCATGGAGTAAGAGACGTTGCTGGGCACGTGATTATGACATCAATGATCATTCAATTGTCACTACAGCCAAAACTATTGGTCGGAGAGCAACCGCGGTTTGCACCATTTCGATTTCTCGTCACAAAATACGTCGGATTAGGCCTCCTTTACCAGCAGCACTGGAAGATTTTTTCCACTTTTGCATTTTTTGCCTGGGTCTTTTTGTTAATTGAAATCGGCTACACTGTACTCTGTACAATCGCGACTGGTCCATTACTATATTCAACTTTTCACTATAAGTTATGTGCCCTTCGGTAGCCCAGAAGACGACAAATCTTTGGGCCCAGCCCATTTAACTCACCCAGCAATTGGCTTACTTCTAAGTGCAAGACAATCTCAATGTCTTTATCTACATGTAGAAAAACCACACCATTTGTACGTGAAAAACACAAGGTACTTGATACAGTCTGCTGTAAAAAGTACAACTGAACACTGACCCACTTCAGTAAGGTGCCAAAAGATGCGGAATTGGGCCAGGCATCGGCAGCTGTTGAAAAATTGCAAATTTACCTGGTTTCCATGGAGTAAGAGACGTTGCTGGGCACGTGATTATGACATCAATGATTATTCAATTGTCACTACAGCCAAAAGTATTGGTCGGAGAGCATCGTCACAAAATACGTCGGATTAGCCTCTTACTAGTTGCACTGGAACAGTTTTTCCACTTTTGGATTTTTGCCTGGTGTTTTTGTTAATTGAAGCCGGCTACACTGTACTCTGTACAATCGCGACTGGTCATTACTATATTCAACTTTTGACTATAAGTTATGTGCCCTTCGGTAGCCCAGAAGACGTCAAATCTTTGGGCTAAGCCCATTTAACTCACCCAGCAATTGTCTTACTTCTAAGTGCAAGACAATCTCAATGTCTTTATTTACGTGTAGAAAAACCACACCTTTTGTACATAAAAATCACAAGGTACTTGATACAGTCTGCTGTAAAAAGTACAACTGACAACAGACCCACATGAATCAGGTGCCAAAAGATGCGGAATTTAGCCAGGCATCGGCAGCTGTTGAAAAATTGCAAATTTTCCTGGTTTCCATGGAGTAAGAGACGTTGCTGGGCACGTGATTATGATATAAATGATCATTCAATTGTCGCTACAGCCAAAAGTATTGGTCGGAGAGCAACGCGGATTGCACCATTCGATTTCTCGTCACAAAATACGTCGGATTAGCCTCTTACTAGTAGCACTGGAACAGTTTTTCCACTTTTGCATTTTTGCCTGGTCTTTTTGTTAATTAAAACCGGCTACACTGTACTCTGTACAATCGCGACTGGTCATTACTATATTCAACTATTGACTATAAGTTATGTGCCCTTCGGTAGCCCAGAAGACCTGAAATCTTTGGGCTAAGCCCATTTAACTCACCCAGCAATTGTCTTATTTCTAAGTCCAAGACAATCTCAATGTCTTCATCTACGTGTAGAAAAACCACACCATTTGTACGTTAAAAACACAAGGTACTTGATACAGTCTGCTGTAAAAAGTACAACTGAACACTGACCCACTTCAGTAAGGTGTCAAAAGATGCGGAATTGAGCCAGGCATCGGCAGCTGTTGAAAAATTGCAAATTTTCCTGGTTTCCATGGAGTAAGAGACGTTGCTGGGCACGTGATTATGACATCAATGATCATTCAATTGTCACTACAGCCAAAAGTATTGGTCGGAGAGCAACGCGGTTTGCACCATTCGATTTCTCGTCACAAAATACGTTGGATTAGCCTCTTACCAGCAGCACTGGAACATTTTTTCCACTTTTGCATTTTTGCCGGGTCTTTTTGTTAATTGAAATCGACTACACTGTACTCTGTACAATCGCGACTGGTCATTACTATATTCAACTTTTGACTATAAGTTATGTGCCCTTCGGTAGCCCAGAAGACGACAAATCTTTGGGCCAAGCCCATTTAACTCACCCAGCAATTGCCTTACTTCTAAGTGCAAGACAATCTCAATGTCTTTATCTACGTGTAGAAAAACCACGCCATTTGTACGTTAAAAACACAAGGTACTTGATACAGTCTGCTGTAAAAAGTACAACTGAACACTGACCCACTTCAGTAAGGTGCCAAAAGATGCGGAATTGGGCCAGGCATCGGCAGCTGTTGAAAAATTGCAAATTTCCCTGGTTTCCATGGAGTAAGAGCCGTTGCTGGGCACGTGATTATGACATCAATGATCATTCAATTGTCACTACAGCCAAAAGTATTGGTCGGAGAGCAACGCGGTTTGCACCATTCGATTTCTCGCCACAAAATACGTTGGATTAGCCTCTTACCAGCAGCACTGGAACAATTTTTCCACTTTTGCATTTTTGCCTGGTTTTTTTGTTAATTGAATTCGGCTACACTGTACTCTGTACAATCGCGACTGGTCATTACTATATTCAACTTTTGACTATAAGTTATGTGCCCTTCGGTAGCCCAGAAGACCTGAAATCTTTGGGCTAAGCGCATTTAACTCACCCAGCAATTGTCTTATTTCTAAGTGCAAGACAATCTCAATGTCTTTATTTACGTGTAGAAAAACCACACCTTTTGTACATAAAAATCACAAGGTACTTGATACAGTCTGCTGTAAAAAGTACAACTGACTACAGACCCACATGAATAAGGTGCCAAAAGATGCGGAATTCAGCCAGGCATCGGCAGCTGTTGAAAAATTGCAAATTTTCCTGGTTTCCATGGAGTAAGAGACGTTGCTGGGCACGTGATTATGACATCAATGATCATTCAATTGTCACTACAGCCAAAAGTATTGGTCGGAGAGCAACGCGGTTTGCACCATTCGATTTGTCGTCACAAAATACGTCGGATTAGCCTCTTGTCAGCAGCACTGGAACAATTTTTCCAATTTTGCATTTTTGCCTGGTCTTTTTGTTAATTGAAATCGGCTACAGTGTACTATGTACCATCGCGACTGGTCATTACTATATTCAACTTTTGACTATATGTTATGTGCCCTTCTGTAACCCAGAAAACCTGAAGTCTTTGGGCTAAGCCCATTTAACTCACCCAGCAATTGCCTTACCTCTAAGTCAAAGACAATCTCAATGTCTTTATCTACGTGTAGAAAAACCACATTATTTGTACATGAAAAACACAAGGTACTTGATACAGTCTGCTGTAAAAAGTACAACTGAACACTGACCCACTTCAGTAAGGTGCCAAAAGATGCGGAATTGGGCCAGGCATCGGCAGCTGTTGAAAAATTGCAAATTTCCCTGGTTTCCATGGAGTAAGAGCCGTTGCTACGCACGTGATTATGACATAAATGATCAATCAATTGTCGCTACAGCCAAAAGTATTGGTCGGAGAGCAACGGGGATTGCACCATTTAAATTCTCGTCACAAAATACGTCGGATTAGCCTCTTACTAGTTGCACTGGAACAGTTTTTCCACTTTTGCATTTTTGCCTGGTGTTTTTGTTAATTGAAGCCGGCTACACTGTACTCTGTACAATCGCGACTGGTCATTACTATATTCAACTTTTGACTATAAGTTATGTGCCGTTCGGTAGCCCAGAAGACGTCAAATCTTTGGGATAAGCCCATTTAACTCACCCAGCAATTGTGTTACTTCTAAGTGCAAGACAATCTCAATGTCTTTATTTACGTGTAGAAAAACCACACCTTTTGTACATAAAAATCACAAGGTACTTGATACAGTCTGCTGTAAAAAGTACAACTAAACACTGACCCACATTTATAAGGTGCCAAAAGATGCGGAATTGGGCCAGGCATCGGCAGCTGTTAAAAAATTGCCAATATCCCTGGTTTCCATGGAGTAATAGCCGTTGCTAGGCACGTGATTATGACATCAATGATCATTGAATTGTCTCTACAGCCAAAAGTATTGGTCAGAGAGCAACGCGGTTTGCACCATTCGATTTCTCGTCACAAAATACGTCGGATTAGCCTCTTACTAGTAGCACTGGAACAGTTTTTCCACTTTTGCATTTTTGCCTGGTGTTTTTGTTAATTAAAACCGGCTACACTGTACTCTGTACAATCGCGACTGGTCATTACTATATTCAACTATTGACTATAAGTTATGTGCCCTTCGGTATCCCAGAAGACCTGAAATCTTTGGGCCAAGCCCATTTAACTCACCCAGCAATTGTCTTATTTCTAAGTCCAAGACAATCTCAATGTCTTTATCTACGTGTAGAAAAACCACACCATTTGTACGTGAAAAACACAAGGTACTTGATACAGTCTGCTGTAAAAAGTACAACTGAACACTGACCCAATTCAGTAAGGTGCCAAAAGATGCGGAATTAAGCCAGGCATCGGCAGCTGTTGAAAAATTGCAAATTTCTTTGGTTTCCATGGAGTAAGAGACGTTGCTGGGCACGTGATTATGACATCAATGATCATTCAATTGTCACTACAGCCAAAAGTATTGGTGGGAGAGCAACGCGGTTTGCACCATTCGATTTCTCGTCACAAAATACGTCGGATTAGCCTCTTACCAGCAGCACTGGAACATTTTTTCCACTTTTGCATTTTTGCCTGGTCTTTTTGTTAATTGAAATCGACTACACTGTACTCTGTACAATCGCGACTGGTCATTACTATATTCAACTTTTGACTATAAGTTATGTGCCCTTCGGTAGCCCAGAAGACGACAAATCTTTGGGCCAAGCCCATTTAACTCACCCAGCAATTGCCTTACTTCTAAGTGCAAGACAATCTCAATGTCTTTATCTACGTGTAGAAAAACCACACCATTTGTACGTGAAAAACACAAGGTACTTGATACAGTCTGCTGTAAAAAGTACAACTGAACACTGACCCACTTCAGTAAGGTGCCAAAAGATGCGGAATTGAGCCAGGCATCGGCAGCTGTTGAAAAATTGCAAATTTCCTTGGTTTCCATGGAGTAAGAGCCGTTGCTGGGCACGTGATTATGACATCAATGATCATTCAATTGTCACTACAGCCAAAAGTATTGGTCGGAAAGCAACGCGGTTTTCACCATTCGATTTGTCGTCACAAAATACGTCGGATTAGCCTCTTGTCAGCAGCACTGGAACAATTTTTCCAATTTTGCATTTTTGCCTGGTCTTTTTGTTAATTGAAATCGACTACACTGTACTCTGTACAATCGCGACTGGTCATTACTATATTCAACTTTTGACTATAAGTTATGTGCCCTTCGGTAGCCCAGAAGACGACAAATCTTTGGGCCAAGCCCATTTAACTCACCCAGCAATTGCCTTACTTCTAAGTGCAAGGCAATCTCAATGTCTTTATCTACGTGTAGAAAAACCACACCATTTGTACGTGAAAAACACAAGGTACTTGATACAGTCTGCTGTAAAAAGTACAACTGAACACTGACCCACTTCAGTAAGGTGCCAAAAGATGCGGATTTGAGCCAGGCATCGGCAGCTGTTGAAAAATTGCAAATTTCCTTGGTTTCCATGGAGTAAGAGCCGTTGCTGGGCACGTGATTATGACATCAATGATCATTCAATTGTCACTACAGCCAAAAGTATTGGTCGGAGAGCAACGCGGTTTGCACCATTCGATTTGTCGTCACAAAATACGTCGGATTAGCCTCTTACCAGCAGCACTGGAACAGTTTTTCCACTTTTGCATTTTTGCCTGGTCTTTTTGTTAATTGAAATCGACTACACTGCACTCTGTACAATCGCGACTGGTCATTACTATATTCAACTTTTGACTATAAGTTATGTGCCCTTCGGTAGCCCAGAAGACCTGAAATCTTTGGGCTAAGCCCATTTAACTCACCCAGCAATTGTCTTATTTCTAAGTCCAAGACAATCTCAATGTCTTTATCTACGTGTAGAAAAACCAGACCATTTGTACATAAAAACACAAGGTACTTGATACAGTCTGCTGTAAAAAGTACAACTAAACACTGACCCACATTTATAAGTTGCTAAAAGATGCGGAATTGAGCCAGGCATCGGCAGCTGTTGAAAAATTGCAAATTTTCCTGGTTTCCATGGAGTAAGAGCCGTTGCTGGGCACGTGATTATGACATCAATGATCATTCAATTGTCACTACAGCCAAAAGCATTGGTCGGAGGGCAACGCGGTTTGCACCATTCGATTTGTCGTCATAAAATACGTCGGATTAGCCTCTTACCAGCAGCACTGGAATAGTTTTTCCACTTTTGCATTTTTGCCTGGTCTTATTGTTAATTGAAATCGGCTACACTGTACTCTGTACAATCGCGACTGATCATTAGTATATTCAACTTTTGATTATAAGTTATGTGCCCTTCGGTAGCCCAGAAGACCTGAAATCTTTGGGCTAAGCGCATTTAACTCACCCAGCAATTGTGTTACTTCTAAGTGCAAGACAATCTCAATGTCTTTATTTACGTGTAGAAAAACCACACCATTTGTACGTGAAAAACACAAGGTACTTGATACAGTCTGCTGTAAAAAGTACAACTGAACACTGACCCACTTCAGTAAGGTGCCAAAAGATGCGGAATTGGGCCAGGCATCGGCAGCTGTTGAAAAATTGCAAATTTCCCTGGTTTCCATGGAGTAAGAGCCGTTGCTGGGCACGTGATTATGACATCAATGATCATTCAATTGTCACTACAGCCAAAAGTATTGGTCGGAGAGCAACGCGGTTTGCACCATTCGATTTCTCGCCACAAAATACGTTGGATTAGCCTCTTACCAGCAGCACTGGAACAATTTTTCCACTTTTGCATTTTTGCCTGGTTTTTTTGTTAATTGAATTCGGCTACACTGTACTCTGTACAATCGCGACTGGTCATTACTATATTCAACTTTTGACTATAAGTTATGTACCCTTCGGTAGCCCAGAAGACCTGAAATCTTTGGGCTAAGCGCATTTAACTCACCCAGCAATTGTCTTATTTCTAAGTGCAAGACAATCTCAATGTCTTTATTTACGTGTAGAAAAACCACACCTTTTGTACATAAAAATCACAAGGTACTTGATACAGTCTGCTGTAAAAAGTACAACTGACTACAGACCCACATGAATAAGGTGCCAAAAGATGCGGAATTCAGCCAGGCATCGGCAGCTGTTGAAAAATTGCAAATTTTCCTGGTTTCCATGGAGTAAGAGACGTTGCTGGGCACGTGATTATGACATCAATGATCATTCAATTGTCACTACAGCCAAAAGTATTGGTCGGAGAGCAACGCGGTTTGCACCATTCGATTTCTCGTCACAAAATACGTCGGATTAGCCTCTTGTCAGCAGCACTGGAACAATTTTTCCAATTTTGCATTTTTGCCTGGTCTTTTTGTTAATTGAAATCGGCTACAGTGTACTATGTACCATCGCGACTGGTCATTACTATATTCAACTTTTGACTATATGTTATGTGCCCTTCTGTAACCCAGAAAACCTGAAGTCTTTGGGCTAAGCCCATTTAACTCACCCAGCAATTGCCTTACTTCTAAGTCAAAGACAATCTCAATGTCTTTATCTACGTGTAGAAAAACCACATTATTTGTACATGAAAAACACAAGGTACTTGATACAGTCTGCTGTAAAAAGTACAACTGAACACTGACCCACTTCAGTAAGGTGCCAAAAGATGCGGAATTGGGCCAGGCATCGGCAGCTGTTGAAAAATTGCAAATTTCCCTGGTTTCCATGGAGTAAGAGCCGTTGCTACGCACGTGATTATGACATAAATGATCAATCAATTGTCGCTACAGCCAAAAGTATTGGTCGGAGAGCAACGGGGATTGCACCATTTAAATTCTCGTCACAAAATACGTCGGATTAGCCTCTTACTAGTTGCACTGGAACAGTTTTTCCACTTTTGCATTTTTGCCTGGTGTTTTTGTTAATTGAAGCCGGCTACACTGTACTCTGTACAATCGCGACTGGTCATTACTATATTCAACTTTTTACTATAAGTTATGTGCCCTTCGGTAGCCCAGAAGACGTCAAATCTTTGGGATAAGCCCATTTAACTCACCCAGCAATTGTGTTACTTCTAAGTGCAAGACAATCTCAATGTCTTTATTTACGTGTAGAAAAACCACACCTTTTGTACATAAAAATCACAAGGTACTTGATACAGTCTGCTGTAAAAAGTACAACTAAACACTGACCCACATTTATAAGGTGCCAAAAGATGCGGAATTGGGCCAGGCATCGGCAGCTGTTAAAAAATTGCCAATATCCCTGGTTTCCATGGAGTAATAGCCGTTGCTAGGCACGTGATTATGACATCAATGATCATTGAATTGTCTCTACAGCCAAAAGTATTGGTCAGAGAGCAACGCGGTTTGCACCATTCGATTTCTCGTCACAAAATACGTCGGATTAGCCTCTTACTAGTAGCACTGGAACAGTTTTTCCACTTTTGCATTTTTGCCTGGTGTTTTTGTTAATTAAAACCGGCTACACTGTACTCTGTACAATCGCGACTGGTCATTACTATATTCAACTATTGACTATAAGTTATGTGCCCTTCGGTATCCCAGAAGACCTGAAATCTTTGGGCCCAGCCCATTTAACTCACCCAGCAATTGTCTTACTTCTAAGTGCAAGACAATCTCAATGTCTTTATCTACGTGTAGAAAAACCACACCATTTGTACGTGAAAAACACAAGGTACTTGATACAGTCGGATGTAAAAAGTACAACTGAACACTGACCCAATTCAGTAAGGTGCCAAAAGATGCGGAATTGAGCCAGGCATCGGCAGCTGTTGAAAATTGCAAATTTCTTTGGTTTCCATGGAGTAAGAGACGTTGCTGGGCACGTGATTATGACATCAATGATCATTCAATTGTCACTACAGCCAAAAGTATTGGTCGGAGAGCAACGCGGTTTGCACCATTCGATTTCTCGTCACAAAATACGTCGGATTAGCCTCTTACCAGCAGCACTGGAACATTTTTTCCACTTTTGCATTTTTGCCTGGTCTTTTTGTTAATTGAAATCGACTACACTGTACTCTGTACAATCGCGACTGGTCATTACTATATTCAACTTTTGACTATAAGTTATGTGCCCTTCGGTAGCCCAGAAGACGACAAATCTTTGGGCCAAGCCCATTTAACTCACCAAGCAATTGCCTTACTTCTAAGTGCAAGGCAATCTCAATGTCTTTATCTACGTGTAAGAAAAAACCACACCATTTGTACGTGAAAAACACAAGGTACTTGATACAGTCTGCTGTAAAAAGTACAACTGAACACTGACCCACTTCAGTAAGGTGCCAAAAGATGCGGAATTCAGCCAGGCATCGGCAGCTGTTGAAAAATTGCAAATTTCCTTGGTTTCCATGGAGTAAGAGCCGTTGCTGGGCACGTGATTATGACATCAATGATCATTCAATTGTCACTTACAGCCAAAAGTATTGGTCGGATAGCAACGCGGTTTGCACCATTCGATTTGTCGTCACAAAATACGTCGGATTAGCCTCTTACCAGCAGCACTGGAACAGTTTTTTCCACTTTTTGCATTTTTGTCTGGTCTTTTTGTTAATTGAAATCGACTACACTGCACTCTGTACAATCGCGACTGGTCATTACTATATTCAACTTTTGACTATAAGTTATGTGCCCTTCGGTAGCCCAGAAGACCTGAAATCTTTGGGCTAAGCCCATTTAACTCACCCAGCAATTGTCTTATTTCTAAGTCCAAGACAATCTCAATGTCTTTATCTACGTGTAGAAAAAACCAGACCATTTGTACATAAAAAACACAAGGTACTTGATACAGTCTGCTGTAAAAAGTACAACTAAACACTGACCCACATTTATAAGTTGCCAAAAGATGCGGAATTGAGCCAGGCATCGGCAGCTGTTGAAAAAATTGCAAATTTTCCTGGTTTCCATGGAGTAAGAGCCGTTGCTGGGCACGTGATTATGACATCAATGATCATTCAATTGTCACTACAGCCAAAAGCATTGGTCGGAGGGCAACGCGGTTTGCACCATTCGATTTGTCGTCATAAAATACGTCGGATTAGCCTCTTACCAGCAGCACTGGAATAGTTTTTCCACTTTTGCATTTTTGCCTGGTCTTATTGTTAATTGAAATCGGCTACACTGTACTCTGTACAATCGCGACTGATCATTAGTATATTCAACTTTTGATTATAAGTTATGTGCCCTTCGGTAGCCCAGAAGACCTGAAATCTTTGGGCTAAGCGCATTTAACTCACCCAGCAATTGTGTTACTTCTAAGTGCAAGACAATCTCAATGTCTTTATTTACGTGTAGAAAAACCACACCATTTGTACGTGAAAAACACAAGGTACTTGATACAGTCTGCTGTAAAAAGTACAACTGAACACTGACCCACTTCAGTAAGGTGCCAAAAGATGCGGAATTGGGCCAGGCATCGGCAGCTGTTGAAAAATTGCAAATTTCCCTGGTTTCCATGGAGTAAGAGCCGTTGCTGGGCACGTGATTATGACATCAATGATCATTCAATTGTCACTACAGCCAAAACTATTGGTCGGAGAGCAACGCGGTTTGCACCATTCGATTTCTCGCCACAAAATACGTTGGATTAGCCTCTTACCAGCAGCACTGGAACAATTTTTCCACTTTTGCATTTTTGCCTGGTTTTTTTGTTAATTGAATTCGGCTACACTGTACTCTGTACAATCGCGACTGGTCATTACTATATTCAACTTTTGACTATAAGTTATGTGCCCTTCGGTAGCCCAGAAGACCTGAAATCTTTGGGCTAAGCGCATTTAACTCACCCAGCAATTGTCTTATTTCTAAGTGCAAGACAATCTCAATGTCTTTATTTACGTGTAGAAAAACCACACCTTTTGTACATAAAAATCACAAGGTACTTGATACAGTCTGCTGTAAAAAGTACAACTGACTACAGACCCACATGAATAAGGTGCCAAAAGATGCGGAATTCAGCCAGGCATCGGCAGCTGTTGAAAAATTGCAAATTTTCCTGGTTTCCATGGAGTAAGAGACGTTGCTGGGCACGTGATTATGACATCAATGATCATTCAATTGTCACTACAGCCAAAAGTATTGGTCGGAGAGCAACGCGGTTTGCACCATTCGATTTGTCGTCACAAAATACGTCGGATTAGCCTCTTGTCAGCAGCACTGGAACAATTTTTCCAATTTTGCATTTTTGCCTGGTCTTTTTGTTAATTGAAATCGGCTACAGTGTACTATGTACCATCGCGACTGGTCATTACTATATTCAACTTTTGACTATATGTTATGTGCCCTTCTGTAACCCAGAAAACCTGAAGTCTTTGGGCTAAGCCCATTTAACTCACCCAGCAATTGCCTTACTTCTAAGTCGAAGACAATCTCAATGTCTTTATCTACGTGTAGAAAAACCACATTATTTGTACGTGAAAAACACAAGGTACTTGATACAGTCTGCTGTAAAAAGTACAACTGAACACTGACCCACTTCAGTAAGGTGCCAAAAGATGCGGAATTGGGCCAGGCATCGGCAGCTGTTGAAAAATTGCAAATTTCCCTGGTTTCCATGGAGTAAGAGCCGTTGCTACGCACGTGATTATGACATAAATGATCAATCAATTGTCGCTACAGCCAAAAGTATTGGTCGGAGAGCAACGGGGATTGCACCATTTAAATTCTCGTCACAAAATACGTCGGATTAGCCTCTTACTAGTTGCACTGGAACAGTTTTTCCACTTTTGCATTTTTGCCTGGTGTTTTTGTTAATTGAAGCCGGCTACACTGTACTCTGTACAATCGCGACTGGTCATTACTATATTCAACTTTTTACTATAAGTTATGTGCCCTTCGGTAGCCCAGAAGACGTCAAATCTTTGGGATAAGCCCATTTAACTCACCCAGCAATTGTGTTACTTCTAAGTGCAAGACAATCTCAATGTCTTTATTTACGTGTAGAAAAACCACACCTTTTGTACATAAAAATCACAAGGTACTTGATACAGTCTGCTGTAAAAAGTACAACTAAACACTGACCCACATTTATAAGGTGCCAAAAGATGCGGAATTGGGCCAGGCATCGGCAGCTGTTAAAAAATTGCCAATATCCCTGGTTTCCATGGAGTAATAGCCGTTGCTAGGCACGTGATTATGACATCAATGATCATTGAATTGTCTCTACAGCCAAAAGTATTGGTCAGAGAGCAACGCGGTTTGCACCATTCGATTTCTCGTCACAAAATACGTCGGATTAGCCTCTTACTAGTAGCACTGGAACAGTTTTTCCACTTTTGCATTTTTGCCTGGTGTTTTTGTTAATTAAAACCGGCTACACTGTACTCTGTACAATCGCGACTGGTCATTACTATATTCAACTATTGACTATAAGTTATGTGCCCTTCGGTATCCCAGAAGACCTGAAATCTTTGGGCCCAGCCCATTTAACTCACCCAGCAATTGTCTTACTTCTAAGTGCAAGACAATCTCAATGTCTTTATCTACGTGTAGAAAAACCACACCATTTGTACGTGAAAAACACAAGGTACTTGATACAGTCGGCTGTAAAAAGTACAACTGAACACTGACCCAATTCAGTAAGGTGCCAAAAGATGCGGAATTGAGCCAGGCATCGGCAGCTGTTGAAAAATTGCAAATTTCTTTGGTTTCCATGGAGTAAGAGACGTTGCTGGGCACGTGATTATGACATCAATGATCATTCAATTGTCACTACAGCCAAAACTATTGGTCGGAGATCAACGCGGTTTGCACCATTCGATTTCTCGTCACAAAATACGTCGGATTAGCCTCTTACCAGCAGCACTGGAACATTTTTTCCACTTTTGCATTTTTGCCTGGTCTTTTTGTTAATTGAAATCGACTACACTGTACTCTGTACAATCGCGACTGGTCATTACTATATTCAACTTTTGACTATAAGTTATGTGCCCTTCGGTAGCCCAGAAGACGACAAATCTTTGGGCCAAGCCCATTTAACTCACCCAGCAATTGCCTTACTTCTAAGTGCAAGGCAATCTCAATGTCTTTATCTACGTGTAGAAAAACCACACCATTTGTACGTGAAAAACACAAGGTACTTGATACAGTCTGCTGTAAAAAGTACAACTGAACACTGACCCACTTCAGTAAGGTGCCAAAAGATGCGGAATTCAGCCAGGCATCGGCAGCTGTTGAAAAATTGCAAATTTCCTTGGTTTCCATGGAGTAAGAGCCGTTGCTGGGCACGTGATTATGACATCAATGATCATTCAATTGTCACTACAGCCAAAAGTATTGGTCGGATAGCAACGCGGTTTGCACCATTCGATTTGTCGTCACAAAATACGTCGGATTAGCCTCTTACCAGCAGCACTGGAACAGTTTTTCCACTTTTGCATTTTTGCCTGGTCTTTTTGTTAATTGAAATCGACTACACTGCACTCTGTACAATCGCGACTGGTCATTACTATATTCAACTTTTGACTATAAGTTATGTGCCCTTCGGTAGCCCAGAAGACCTGAAATCTTTGGGCTAAGCCCATTTAACTCACCAGCAATTGTCTTATTTCTAAGTCCAAGACAATCTCAATGTCTTTATCTACGTGTAGAAAAACCAGACCATTTGTACATAAAAAACACAAGGTACTTGATACAGTCTGCTGTAAAAAGTACAACTAAACACTGACCCACATTTATAAGTTGCTAAAAGATGCGGAATTGAGCCAGGCATCGGCAGCTGTTGAAAAATTGCAAATTTTCCTGGTTTCCATGGAGTAAGAGACGTTGCTGGGCACGTGATTATGACATCAATGATCATTCAATTGTCACTACAGCCAAAAGTATTGGTCGGAGAGCAACGGGGATTGCACCATTCAAATTCTCGTCACAAAATACGTCGGATTAGCCTCTTACTAGTAGCACTGGAACAGTTTTTCCACTTTTGGATTTTTGCCTGGTGTTTTTGTTAATTGAAGCCGGCTACACTGTACTCTGTACAATCGCGACTGGTCATTACTATATTCAACTTTTGACTATAAGTTATGTGCCCTTCGGTAGCCCAGAAGACGTCAAATCTTTGGGCTAAGCCCATTTAACTCACCCAGCAATTGTCTTACTTCTAAGTGCAAGACAATCTCAATGTCTTTATTTACGTGTAGAAAAACCACACCTTTTGTACATAAAAATCACAAGGTACTTGATACAGTCTGCTGTAAAAAGTACAACTGACAACAGACCCACATGAATCAGGTGCCAAAAGATGCGGAATTTAGCCAGGCATCGGCAGCTGTTGAAAAATTGCAAATTTTCCTGGTTTCCATGGAGTAAGAGACGTTGCTGGGCACGTGATTATGACATCAATGATCATTCAATTGTCACTACAGCCAAAAGTATTGGTCGGAGAGCAACGCGGTTTGCACCATTCGATTTCTCGTCACAAAATACGTCGGATTAGCCTCTTACCAGCAGCACTGGAACATTTTTTCCACTTTTGCATTTTTGCCGGGTCTTTTTGTTAATTGAAATCGACTACACTGTACTCTGTACAATCGCGACTGGTCATTACTATATTCAACTTTTGACTATAAGTTATGTGCCCTTCGGTAGCCCAGAAGACGACAAATCTTTGGGCCAAGCCCATTTAACTCACCAAGCAATTGCCTTACTTCTAAGTGCAAGGCAATCTCAATGTCTTTATCTACGTGTAGAAAAACCACACCATTTGTACGTGAAAAACACAAGGTACTTGATACAGTCTGCTGTAAAAAGTACAACTGAACACTGACCCACTTCAGTAAGGTGCCAAAAGATGCGGAATTCAGCCAGGCATCGGCAGCTGTTGAAAAATTGCAAATTTCCTTGGTTTCCATGGAGTAAGAGCCGTTGCTGGGCACGTGATTATGACATCAATGATCATTCAATTGTCACTACAGCCAAAAGTATTGGTCGGATAGCAACGCGGTTTGCACCATTCGATTTGTCGTCACAAAATACGTCGGATTAGCCTCTTACCAGCAGCACTGGAACAGTTTTTCCACTTTTGCATTTTTGCCTGGTCTTTTTGTTAATTGAAATCGACTACACTGCACTCTGTACAATCGCGACTGGTCATTACTATATTCAACTTTTGACTATAAGTTATGTGCCCTTCGGTAGCCCAGAAGACCTGAAATCTTTGGGCTAAGCCCATTTAACTCACCCAGCAATTGTCTTATTTCTAAGTCCAAGACAATCTCAATGTCTTTATCTACGTGTAGAAAAACCAGACCATTTGTACATAAAAAACACAAGGTACTTGATACAGTCTGCTGTAAAAAGTACAACTAAACACTGACCCACATTTATAAGTTGCTAAAAGATGCGGAATTGAGCCAGGCATCGGCAGCTGTTGAAAAATTGCAAATTTTCCTGGTTTCCATGGAGTAAGAGCCGTTGCTGGGCACGTGATTATGACATCAATGATCATTCAATTGTCACTACAGCCAAAAGCATTGGTCGGAGGGCAACGCGGTTTGCACCATTCGATTTGTCGTCATAAAATACGTCGGATTAGCCTCTTACCAGCAGCACTGGAATAGTTTTTCCACTTTTGCATTTTTACCTGGTCTTATTGTTAATTGAAATCGGCTACACTGTACTCTGTACAATCGCGACTGATCATTACTATATTCAACTTTTGATTATAAGTTATGTGCCCTTCGGTAGCCCAGAAGACCTGAAATCTTTGGGCTAAGCGCATTTAACTCACCCAGCAATTGTGTTACTTCTAAGTGCAAGACAATCTCAATGTCTTTATTTACGTGTAGAAAAACCACACCATTTGTACGTGAAAAACACAAGGTACTTGATACAGTCTGCTGTAAAAAGTACAACTGAACACTGACCCACTTCAGTAAGGTGCCAAAAGATGCGGAATTGAGCCAGGCATCGGCAGCTGTTGAAAAATTGCAAATTTTCCTGGTTTCCATGGAGTAAGAGACGTTGCTGGGCACGTGATTATGACATCAATGATCATTCAATTGTCACTACAGCCAAAAGTATTGGTCGGAGAGCAACGGGGATTGCACCATTCAAATTCTCGTCACAAAATACGTCGGATTAGCCTCTTACTAGTAGCACTGGAACAGTTTTTCCACTTTTGCATTTTTGCCTGGTGTTTTTGTTAATTGAAGCCGGCTACACTGTACTCTGTACAATCGCGACTGGTCATTACTATATTCAACTTTTGACTATAAGTTATGTGCCCTTCGGTAGCCCAGAAGACGTCAAATCTTTGGGCTAAGCCCATTTAACTCACCCAGCAATTGTCTTACTTCTAAGTGCAAGACAATCTCAATGTCTTTATTTACGTGTAGAAAAACCACACCTTTTGTACATAAAAATCACAAGGTACTTGATACAGTCTGCTGTAAAAAGTACAACTGACAACAGACCCACATTTATAAGTTGCCAAAAGATGCGGAATTTAGCCAGGCATCGGCAGCTGTTGAAAAATTGCAAATTTTCCTGGTTTCCATGGAGTAAGAGACGTTGCTGGGCACGTGATTATGACATCAATGATCATTCAATTGTCACTACAGCCAAAAGTATTGGTCGGAGAGCAACGCGGTTTGCACCATTCGATTTCTCGTCACAAAATACGTCGGATTAGCCTCTTACCAGCAGCACTGGAACATTTTTTCCACTTTTGCATTTTTGCCGGGTCTTTTTGTTAATTGAAATCGACTACACTGTACTCTGTACAATCGCGACTGGTCATTACTATATTCAATTTTTGACTATAAGTTATGTGCCCTTCGGTAGCCCAGAAGACGACAAATCTTTGGGCCAAGCCCATTTAACTCACCCAGCAATTGCCTTACTTCTAAGTGCAAGACAATCTCAATGTCTTTATCTACGTGTAGAAAAACCACATCATTTGTACGTTAAAAACACAAGGTACTTGATACAGTCTGCTGTAAAAAGTACAACTGAACACTGACCCACTTCAGTAAGGTGCCAAAAGATGCGGAATTGGGCCAGGCATCGGCAGCTGTTGAAAAATTGCAAATTTCCCTGGTTTCCATGGAGTAAGAGACGTTGCTGGGCACGTGATTATGACATCAATGATCATTCAATTGTCACTACAGCCAAAAGTATTGGTCGGAGAGCAACGCGGTTTGCACCATTCGATTTCTCGTCACAAAATACGTCGGATTAGCCTCTTACCAGTTGCACTGGAACAGTTTTTCCACTTTTGCATTCTTTACCTGGTCTTTTTGTTAATTGAAATCGGCTACACTGTACTCTGTACAATCGCGACTGGTCATTACTATATTCAACTTTTGACTATAAGTTATGTGCCCTTCGGTAGCCCAGAAGACGTCAAATCTTTGGACTAAGCCCATTTAACTCACCCAGCAATTGTCTTACTTCTAAGTCTAAGACAATCTCAATGTCTTTATCTACGTGTAGAAAAACCAGACCATTTGTACATGAAAAACACAAGGTTCTTGATACAGTCTGCTGTAAAAAGTTCAACTGACCACAGACCCACATGAATAAGGTGCCTAAAGATGCGGAATTGGGCCAGGCATCGGCAGCTGTTAAAAAATTGCAAATATCCCTGGTTTCCATGGAGTAAGAGACGTTGCTGGGCACGTGATTATGACATCAATGATCATTCAATTGTCACTACAGCCAAAAGTATTGGTCGGAGAGCAACGCGGATTGCACCATTCGATTTGTCGTCACAAAATACGTCGGATTAGCCTCTTACCAGCAGCACTGGAACAATTTTTCCAATTTTGCATTTTTGCCTGGTCTTTTTGTTAATTGAAATCGGCTACAGTGTACTATGTACCATCGCGACTGGTCATTACTATATTCAACTTTTGACTATATGTTATGTGCCCTTCTGTAACCCAGAAAACCTGAAGTCTTTGGGCTAAGCCCATTTAACTCACCCAGCAATTGCCTTACTTCTAAGTCAAAGACAATCTCAATGTCTTTATCTACGTGTAGAAAAACCACATTATTTGTACGTGAAAAACACAAGGTACTTGATACAGTCTGCTGTAAAAAGTACAACTGAACACTGACCCACTTCAGTAAGGTGCCAAAAGATGCGGAATTGGGCCAGGCATCGGCAGCTGTTGAAAAATTGCAAATTTCCCTGGTTTCCATGGAGTAAGAGCCGTTGCTACGCACGTGATTATGACATAAATGATCAATCAATTGTCGCTACAGCCAAAAGTATTGGTCGGAGAGCAACGGGGATTGCACCATTTAAATTCTCGTCACAAAATACGTCGGATTAGCCTCTTACTAGTTGCACTGGAACAGTTTTTCCACTTTTGGATTTTTGCCTGGTGTTTTTGTTAATTGAAGCCGGCTACACTGTACTCTGTACAATCGCGACTGGTCATTACTATATTCAACTTTTGACTATAAGTTATGTGCCCTTCGGTAGCCCAGAAGACGTCAAATCTTTGGGATAAGCCCATTTAACTCACCCAGCAATTGTGTTACTTCTAAGTGCAAGACAATCTCAATGTCTTTATTTACGTGTAGAAAAACCACACCTTTTGTACATAAAAATCACAAAGTACTTGATACAGTCTGCTGTAAAAAGTACAACTGACAACAGACCCACATGAATCAGGTGCCAAAAGATGCGGAATTTAGCCAGGCATCGGCAGCTGATGAAAAATTGCAAATTTTCCTGGTTTCCATGAAGTAAGAGCCGTTGCTGGACAGGTGATTATGACATAAATGATCATTCAATTGTCGCTACAGCCAAAAGTATTGGTCGGAGAGCAACGCGGATTGCACCATTCGATTTCTCGTCACAAAATACGTCGGATTAGCCTCTTACTAGTAGCACTGGAACAGTTTTTCCACTTTTGCATTTTTGCCTGGTCTTTTCGTTAATTAAAACCGGCTACACTGTACTCTGTACAATCGCGACTGGTCATTACTATATTCAACTATTGACTATAAGTTATGTGCCCTTCGGCAGCCCAGAAGACCTGAAATCTTTGGGCCCAGCTCATTTAACTCACCCAGCAATTGTCTTATTTCTAAGTCCAAGACAATCTCAATGTCTTTATCTACGTGTAGAAAAACCACACAATTTGTACGTGAAAAACACAGGGTACTTGATACAGTCTGCTGTAAAAAGTACAACTGAACACTGACCCACTTCAGTAAGGTGTGAAAAGATGCGGAATTGAGCCAGGCATCGGCAGCTGTTAAAAAATTGCAAATTTTCCTGGTTTCCATGGAGTAAGAGACGTTGCTGGGCACGTGATTATGACATCAATGATCATTGAATTGTGACTACAGCCAAAACTATTGGTCGGAGAGCAACGCGGTTTGCACCATTCGATTTCTCGTCACAAAATACGTCGGATTAGCCTCTTACCAGCAGCACTGGAACATTTTTTCCACTTTTGCATTTTTGCCTGGTCTTTTTGTTAATTGAAATCGATTACACTGTACTCTGTACAATCGCGACTGGTCATTACTATATTCAACTTTTGACTATAAGTTATGTGCCCTTCGGTAGCCCAGAAGACGACAAATCTTTGGGCCAAGCCCATTTAACTCACCCAGCAATTGCCTTATTTCTAAGTGCAAGACAATCTCAATGTCTTTATCTACGTGTAGAAAAACCACACCATTTGTACGTTAAAAACACAAGGTACTTGATACAGTCTGCTGTAAAAAGTACAACTGAACACTGACCCACTTCAGTAAGGTGCCAAAAGATGCGGAATTGGGCCAGGCATCGGCAGCTGTTGAAAAATTGCAAATTTCCCTGGTTTCCATGGAGCAAGAGACGTTGCTGGGCACGTGATTATGACATCAATGATCATTCAATTGTCACTACAGCCAAAAGTATTGGTCGGAGAGCAACGCGGTTTGCACCATTCGATTTCTCGTCACAAAATACGTCGGATTAGCCTCTTACCAGTTGCACTGGAACAGTTTTTCCACTTTTGCATTTTTTAACTGGTCTTTTTGTTAATTGAAATCGGCTACACTGTACTCTGTACAATCGCGACTGGTCATTACTATATTCAACTTTTGACTATAAGTTATGTGCCCTTCGGTAGCCCAGAAGACGTCAAATCTTTGGACTAAGCCCATTTAACTCACCCAGCAATTGTCTTACTTCTAAGTCTAAGACAAACTCAATGTCTTTATCCACGTGTAGAAAAACCAGACCATTTGTACATAAAAAACACAAGGTACTTGATACAGTCTGCTGTAAAAAGTTCAACTGACCACAGACCCACATGAATAAGGTGCCTAAAAATGCGGAATTGGGCCAGGCATCGGCAGCTGTTAAAAAATTGCAAATATCCCTGGTTTCCATGGAGTAAGAGCCGTTGCTGGGCACGTGATTATGACATCAATAATCATTCAATTGTCACTACAGCCAAAAGTATTGGTCGGAGAGCAACGCGGATTGCACCATTCGATTTCTCGCCACAAAATACGTCGGATTAGCCTCTTGTCAGCAGCACTGGAACATTTTTTCCACTTTTGCATTTTTGCCTGGTCTTTTTGTCAATTGAAATCGACTACACTGTACTCTGTACAATCGCGACTGGTCATTACTATATTCAACTTTTGACTATAAGTTATGTGCCCTTCGGTAGCCCAGAAGACCTGAAATCTTTGGGCTAAGAGCATTTAACTCACCCAGCAATTGTGTTACTTCTAAGTGCAAGACAATCTCAATGTCTTTATTTACGTGTAGAAAAACCACACCTTTTGTACATAAAAATCACATGGTACTTGATACAGTCTGCTGTAAAAAGTACAACTGACAACAGACCCACATGAATCAGGTGCCAAAAGATGCGGAATTTAGCCAGGCATCGGCAGCTGTTGAAAAATTGCAAATTTCCCTGGTTTCCATGGAGTAAGAGCCGTTGCTGGGCACGTGATTATGACATCAATGATCATTCAGTTGTCACTACAGCCAAAAGTATTGGTCGGAGAGCAACGCGGTTTGCCCCATTCGATTTGTCGTCACAAAATACGTCGGATTAGCCTCTTACCAGCAGCACTGGAACATTTTTTCCACTTTTGCATTTTTGCCTGGTCTTTTTGTTAATTGAAATCGACTACACTGTACTCTGTACAATCGCGACTGGTCATTACTATATTCAACTTTTGACTATAAGTTATGTGCCCTTCGGTAGCCCAGAAGACGACAAATCTTTGGGCGAAGCCCATTTAACTCACTCAGCAATTGGCTTACTTCTAAGTGCAAGACAATCTCAATGTCTTTATCTACGTGTAGAAAAACCACACCATTTGTACGTGAAAAACACAAGGTACTTGATACAGTCTGCTGTAAAAAGTACAACTGAACACTGACCCACTTCAGTACGGTGCCAAAAGATGCGGAATTGGGCCAGGCATCGGCAGCTGTTAAAAAATTGCAAATATCCCTGGTTTCCATGGAGTAAGAGCCGTTGCTGGGCACGTGATTATGACATCAATAATCAATCAATTGTCGCTACAGCCAAAAGTATTGGTCGAAGAGCAACGCGGTTTGCACCATTCGATTTCTCGTCACAAAATACGTCGGATTAGCCTCTTACCAGCAGCACTGGAACAGTTTTTCCACTTTTGCATTTTTGCCTGGTCTTTTTGTTAATTGAAATCGGCTACACTGTACTCTGTACAATCGCGACTGGTCATTACTATATTCAACTTTTGACTATAAGTTATGTGCCCTTCGGTAGCCCAGAAGACGTCAAATCTTTGGACTAAGCCCATTTAACTCACCCAGCAATTGTCTTACTTCTAAGTCTAAGACAAACTCAATGTCTTTATCCACGTGTAGAAAAACCAGACCATTTGTACATAAAAAACACAAGGTACTTGATACAGTCTGCTGTAAAAAGTTCAACTGACCACAGACCCACATGAATAAGGTGCCTAAAAATGCGGAATTGGGCCAGGCATCGGCAGCTGTTAAAAAATTGCAAATATCCCTGGTTTCCATGGAGTAAGAGCCGTTGCTACGCACGTGATTATGACATCAATGATCATTCAATTGTCACTACAGCCAAAAGTATTGGTCGGAGAGCAACGCGGTTTGCACCATTCGATTTCTCGCCACAAAATACGTCGGATTAGCCTCTTACCAGCAGCACTGGAACATTTTTTCCACTTTTGCATTTTTGCCTGGTCTTTTTGTCAATTGAAATCGACTACACTGTACTCTGTACAATCGCGACTGGTCATTACTATATTCAACTTTTGACTATAAGTTATGTGCCCTTCGGTAGCCCAGAAGACCTGAAATCTTTGGGCTAAGAGCATTTAACTCACCCAGCAATTGTGTTACTTCTAAGTGCAAGACACTCTCAATGTCTTTATCTACGTGTAGAAATACCACACCATTTGTACGTGAAAAACACAAGGTACTTGATACAGTCTGCTGTAAAAAGTACAACTGAACACTGACCCACTTCAGTACGGTGCCAAAAGATGCGGAATTGGGCCAGGCATCGGCAGCTGTTAAAAAATTGCAAATATCCCTGGTTTCCATGGAGTAAGAGCCGTTGCTGGGCACGTGATTATGACATCAATAATCAATCAATTGTCGCTACAGCCAAAAGTATTGGTCGGAGAGCAACGCGGTTTGCACCATTCGATTTCTCGTCACAAAATACGTCGGATTAGCCTCTTACCAGCAGCACTGGAACAGTTTTTCCACTTTTGCATTTTTGCCTGGTCTTTTTGTTAATTGAAATCGGCTACACTGTACTCTGTACAATCGCGACTGGTCATTACTATATTCAACTTTTGACTATAAGTTATGTGCCCTTCGGTAGCCCAGAAGACGTCAAATCTTTGGACTAAGCCCATTTAACTCACCCAGCAATTGTCTTACTTCTAAGTCTAAGACAAACTCAATGTCTTTATCCACGTGTAGAAAAACCAGACCATTTGTACATAAAAAACACAAGGTACTTGATACAGTCTGCTGTAAAAAGTTCAACTGACCACAGACCCACATGAATAAGGTGCCTAAAAATGCGGAATTGGGCCAGGCATCGGCAGCTGTTAAAAAATTGCAAATATCCCTGGTTTCCATGGAGTAAGAGCCGTTGCTGGGCACGTGATTATGACATCAATGATCATTCAATTGTCACTACAGCCAAAAGTATTGGTCGGAGAGCAACGCGGTTTGCACCATTCGATTTCTCGCCACAAAATACGTCGGATTAGCCTCTTACCAGCAGCACTGGAACATTTTTTCCACTTTTGCATTTTTGCCTGGTCTTTTTGTCAATTGAAATCGACTACACTGTACTCTGTACAATCGCGACTGGTCATTACTATATTCAACTATTGACTATAAGTTATGTGCCCTTCGGTAGCCCAGAAGACCTGAAATCTTTGGGCCAAGCCCATTTAACTCACCCAGCAATTGTCTTATTTCTAAGTCCAAGACAATCTCAATGTCTTTATCTACGTGTAGAAAAACCACACCATTTGTACGTGAAAAACACAAGGTACTTGATACAGTCTGCTGTAAAAAGTACAACTGAACACTGACCCACTTCAGTAAGGTGCCAAAAGATGCGGAATTGAGCCAGGCATCGGCAGCTGTTGAAAAATTGCAAATTTCTTTGGTTTCCATGGAGTAAGAGACGTTGCTGGGCACGTGATTATGACATAAATGATCATTGAATTGTCACTACAGCCAAAACTATTGGTCGGAGAGCAACGCGGTTTGCACCATTCGATTTGTCGTCACAAAATACGTCGGATTAGCCTCTTACTAGTAGCACTGGAACAGTTTTTCCACTTTTGCATTTTTGCCTGGTCTTTTTGTTAATTAAAACCGGCTACACTGTACTCTGTACAATCGCGACTGGTCATTACTATATTCAACTATTGACTATAAGTTATGTGCCCTTCGGTAGCCCAGAAGACCTGAAATCTTTGGGCCAAGCCCATTTAACTCACCCAGCAATTGTCTTATTTCTAAGTCCAAGACAATCTCAATGTCTTTATCTACGTGTAGAAAAACCACACCATTTGTACGTGAAAAACACAAGGTACTTGATACAGTCTGCTGTAAAAAGTACAACTGAACACTGACCCACTTCAGTAAGGTGCCAAAAGATGCGGAATTGAGCCAGGCATCGGCAGCTGTTGAAAAATTGCAAATTTCCCTGGTTTCCATGGAGTAAGAGCCGTTGCTGGGCACGTGATTATGACATCAATGATCATTCAATTGTCGCTACAGCCAAAAGTATTGGTCGGAGAGCAACGCGGATTGCACCATTCGATTTCTCGTCACAAAATACGTCGGATTAGCCTCTTACCAGCAGCACTGGAACAGTTTGACCACTTTTGCATTTTTGCCTGGTCTTTTTGTTAATTGAAATCGGCTACACTGTACTCTGTACAATCGCGACTGGTCATTACTATATTCAACTTTTGACTATAAGTTGTGTGCCCTTCGGTAGCCCAGAAGACGACAAATCTTTGGGCCAAGCCCATTTAACTCACCCAGCAATTGCCTTACTTCTAAGTGCAAGACAATCTCAATGTCTTTATCTACGTGTAGAAAAACCACACCATTTGTACGTGAAAAACACAAGGTACTTGATACAGTCTGCTGTAAAAAGTACAACTGAACACTGACCCACTTCAGTAAGGTGCCAAAAGATGCGGAATTGAGCCAGGCATCGGCAGCTGTTGAAAAATTGCAAATTTCCCTGGTTTCCATGGAGTAAGAGCCGTTGCTACGCACGTGATTATGACATCAATGATCATTGAATTGTCGCTACAGCCAAAAGTATTGGTCGGAGAGCAACGCGGATTGCACCATTCGATTTCTCGTCACAAAATACGTCGGATTAGCCTCTTACTAGTAGCACTGGAACAGTTTTTCCACTTTTGCATTTTTGCCTGGTGTTTTTGTTAATTAAAACCGGCTACACTGTACTCTGTACAATCGCGACTGGTCATTACTATATTCAACTATTGACTATAAGTTATGTGCCCTTCGGTAGCCCAGAAGACCTGAAATCTTTGGGCCAAGCCCATTTAACTCACCCAGCAATTGTCTTATTTCTAAGTCCAAGACAATCTCAATGTCTTTATCTACGTGTAGAAAAACCACACCATTTGTACGTGAAAAACACAAGGTACTTGATACAGTCTGCTGTAAAAAGTACAACTGAACACTGACCCACTTCAGTAAGGTGCCAAAAGATGCGGAATTGAGCCAGGCATCGGCAGCTGTTGAAAAATTGCAAATTTCTTTGGTTTCCATGGAGTAAGAGACGTTGCTGGGCACGTGATTATGACATAAATGATCATTGAATTGTCACTACAGCCAAAACTATTGGTCGGAGAGCAACGCGGTTTGCACCATTCGATTTGTCGTCACAAAATACGTCGGATTAGCCTCTTACTAGTAGCACTGGAACAGTTTTTCCACTTTTGCATTTTTGCCTGGTCTTTTTGTTAATTAAAACCGGCTACACTGTACTCTGTACAATCGCGACTGGTCATTACTATATTCAACTATTGACTATAAGTTATGTGCCCCTTCGGTAGCCCAGAAGACCTGAAATCTTGGGCCAAGCCCATTTAACTCACCCAGCAATTGTCTTATTTCTAAGTCCCAAGACAATCTCAATGTCTTTATCTACGTGTAGAAAAAACCACACCATTTGTACGTGAAAAACACAAGGTACTTGATACAGTCTGCTGTAAAAAGTACAACTGAACACTGACCCCACTTCAGTAAGGTGCCAAAAGATGCGGAATTGAGCCAGGCATCGGCAGCTGTTGAAAAATTGCAAATTTCTTTGGTTTCCATGGAGTAAGAGACGTTGCTGGGCACGTGATTATGACATAAATGATCATTGAATTGTCCACTACAGCCAAAACTATTGTCGGAGAGCAACGCGGTTTGCACCATTCGATTTGTCGTCACAAAATACGTCGGATTAGCCTCTACTAGTAGCACTGGAACAGTTTTTCCACTTTTGCATTTTTTGCCTGGTCTTTTTGTTAATTAAACCGGCTACACTGTACTCTGTACAATCGCGACTGGTCATTCACTATATTCAACTATTGACTATAAGTTATGTGCCCTTCGGTAGCCCAGAAGACCTGAAATCTTTGGGCCCAGCCCATTTAACTCACCCAGCAATTGTCCTTATTTCTAAGTCCAAGACAATCTCAATGTCTTTATCTACGTGTAGAAAAACTAGACCATTTGTACATAAAAAACACAAGGTACTTGATACAGTCTGCTGTAAAAAGTACACTAAACACTGACCCACATTTATAAGGTGCCAAAAGATGCGGAATTGGGCCAGGCATCGGCAGCTGTTGAAAAATTGCAAATTTTCCTGGTTTCCATGGAGTAAGAGCCGTTGCTGGGCACGTGATTATGACATCAATGATCATTCAATTGTCACTACAGCCAAAAGCATTGGTCGGAGAGCAACGCGGTTTGCACCATTCGATTTCTCGCCACAAAATACGTTGGATTAGCCTCTTACCAGCAGCACTGGAACAAATTTTCCACTTTTGCATTTTTGCCTGGTTTTTTTGTAATTGAATTCGGCTACACTGTACTCTGTACAATCGCGACTGGTCATTACTATATTCAACTTTTGACTATAAGTTATGTGCCCTTCGGTAGCCCAGAAGACCTGAAATCTTTGGGCTAAGCGCATTTAACTCACCCAGCAATTGTCTTATTTCTAAGTGCAAGACAATCTCAATGTCTTTATTTACGTGTAGAAAAACCACACCTTTTGTACATAAAAATCACAAGGTACTTGATACAGTCTGCTGTAAAAAGTACAACTGACTACAGACCCACATGAATAAGGTGCCAAAAGATGCGGAATTGAGCCAGGCATCGGCAGCTGTTGAAAAATTGCAAATTTTCCTGGTTTCCATGGAGTAAGAGACGTTGCTGGGCACGTGATTATGACATCAATGATCATTCAATTGTCACTACAGCCAAAAAGTATTGGTCGGAGAGCAACGCGGTTTGCACCATTCGATTTTGTCGTCACAAAATACGTCGGATTAGCCTCTTGTCAGCAGCACTGGAACAATTTTTCCAATTTTGCATTTTGCCTGGTCTTTTTGTAATTGAAATCGGCTACAGTGTACTATGTACCATCGCGACTGCGTCATTACTATATTCAACTTTTGACTATATGTTATGTGCCCTTCTGTA